>NC_086107.1:106192335-106454835 GCF_963921235.1 Mobula hypostoma
GTCCACTGCTTCCCCTGGCAGACCACCTACAGCTCTCCGTGCAGAAAAGCTCGCCCCCATACATCTCCTTTCTCACTCTCACTACAAAGCATGGACTCCCACGGACCCCTCCCATGGACAATGGTAGGTGTCCATGGCATGAAGAAGGTTGGGATCCCCTGGTTTAAAGCCATGCCCACTAGACTGACATTTCGAACATACAACGTAGATCATTACAACACAGTACAGGCCCTTCAGCCCACAATATGTGTCAACCTTCTAACCTTCTCTAAGATCAATCTAACCCTTCCCTCCTACATAGCCACCCATATGCCAACCTAAGAGTTTCTTAGGGGAGGGAGGGAATGTTGACTCAGACCATGAGAGGCCTGCGTCGAGCATTTTCATGCCTTATAAGGCGCAGATTGGAAGTCTGTGTGGGGCACTACTCCTTGCACGGACACTAGAGCAATGTGTGATTAATTGCCTTGCTCAAGGACACAATCACGCTGCCACAGCTGAGGCTCGAACTGGCGACCTTGAGGTAACTAGACAAACGTCTCAACCACTTGGCCACGTGCCCAACAGAATGACTCATTTTCTTAAATGACTCCAATGTATCTGCCTCTACCCAGGGCAGACAACTCTTAACTACCTACACTTATCAATGTTCGTTATTTACTTTTTTTACTTATTTATTGAGAGACAGCGCGGAATAGGCTCTTCCAGCCCTTTGAGTCACACCGCCCAACAATCCTCGATTTCACCCTAACCTAATCACGGGGCAATTTACATTGACCAATTAACCAACCGACCAGCAGGTCTTTGGACTGTGGGAGGAAACCGGAGCACCCCGGGGGTAAACCCATGCGGTCACGGGGAGAACGTACAAATCCCATTAAGGCAGCACCCAGAGTCAGCACTGAACCCAAACTGATGCGCACCTCTGCCTTCTGCCCCAGTGCCCCACCCTGCTTTCCAACCACCCAAAGAGTCCCTCTCAGAGGCGAGATGCAATGCCCTAGGCAGGGACATCCTGTCCAATTCTAGCCTCCCTGCTACAACTGGGAGGGCTTCTAGCATGAGTGATTCACTCAATCGCTCAAGAAATCAGAACTTACTTTATCGTTGATCAGCAGTTCAGCTGGCTTCTTCCCCCACTCGAGTAAGACAATCTCATTCACCTGTCCGGGCACGGCGTAGGAGAAAGGGGTTCCCATCCCCACACTGGCCTTAGACTTGAGCCACACACAGACGGTCAGAGAGTACAGTTCCGGAAGGCTCCTCTTCATTTGGGCAAACATATAGTTTGTCCGCACAGGCAGTGATATTTTGTAACTTTCCTGCAATTTATAAGCAGTGGTTTCTGTTGGGAAGAAGTAAAAATACTGATTTTAGATTTTATGATCATTCATCTCTGGCAAAAGTCGCAATTCTATCTACTACCCCTGATATAGTACTGAGGGAGTGTCACACTGTCAGAGGGACGGTACCGAGGGAGTGTCTCACTGTCGCGGGGGGGCAGTACCAAGGGAGTGTCTCACTGTCGGGGTGCGGAACCGAGGGAGCGTCTCACTGTCGGGGGGACAGTACCGAGGGAGCGTCTCACCGTCAGAGGGACGGTACCGAGGGAGCCCTGAGGGAGTGCCACACTGTCAGAGGGACGGTACTGGGGGAGTGCCACACTGGCAGAGGGACAGTACTGAGGGAGCGTCTCACTGTCAGAGGGACAGTACTGAGGGAGTGTCTCACTGTCAGAGGGACGGTACCGAGGGAGTGTCTCACTGTCGGAGGGACAGTACTGAGGGATTGTCTCACTGTCAGAGGGACAGTACCGAGGGAGCGTCACACTGTCAGAGGGACAGTACTGAGGGTGTGTCTCACTGTCGGAGGGACAGTACTGAGGGAGTGTCTCACTGTCGGAGGGACAGTACTGAGGGAGTGTCTCACTGTCGGGGGGACAGTACCGAGGGAGCGTCTCACTGTCAGAGGGACGGAACCGAGGGAGTGTCTCACTGTCGGAGGGACGGTACCGAGGGAGTGTCACAGTGTCGGAGGGACGGTACCGAGGGAGTGTCACAGTGTCGGAGGGACGGTACCGAGGGAGTGTCACACTGTCGGAGGGACGGTACCGAGGGAGTATCACACTGTCAGAGGGACGGTACCGAGGGAGTGTCACACTGTCGGAGGGACGGTACCGAGGGAGTGTCTCACTGTCGGAGGGACGGTACCGAGGGAGTGTCTCACTGTCGGAGGGACGGTACCGAGGGAGTGTCACACTGTCGGAGGGACGGTACCGAGGGAGTGTCTCACTGTCGGAGGGACGGTACCGAGGGAGTGTCTCACTGTCGGAGGGACGGTACCGAGGGAGTGTCACACTGTCGGAGGGACGGTACCGAGGGAGTGTCACACTGTCGGAGGGACGGTACCGAGGGAGTGTCACACTGTCAGAGGGACAGTACTGAGGGAGTGTCTCACTGTCAGAGGGACAGTACCGAGGGAGTGTCACAGTGTCGGAGGGACAGTACCGAGGGAGTGTCACACTGTCAGAGGGACAGTACCGAGGGAGTGTCACACTGTCAGAGGGATGGTACGGAGGGAGTGTCTCACTGTCGGAGGGACAGTACTGAGGGAGTGTCTCACTGTCAGAGGGACGGTACCGAGGGAGTGTCTCACTGTCGGAGGGACAGTACCGAGGGAGTGTCTCACTGTCGGAGGGACAGTACTGAGGGAGTGCCTCACTGTCAGAGGGACAGTACCGAGGGAGTGTCTCACTGTCGGAGGGACAGTACTGAGGGAGTGTCTCAGTGTCAGAGGGACAGTACCGAGGGAGTGTCTCACTGTCGGAGGGACAGTACTGAGGGAGTGCCTCACTGTCAGAGGGACAGTACCGAGGGAGTGTCTCACTGTCGGAGGGACAGTACTGAGGGAGTGTCTCAGTGTCAGAGGGACAGTACCGAGGGAGTGTCTCACTGTCAGAGGGACAGTACTGAGGGAGTGTCTCACTGTCAGAGGGACAGTACCGAGGGAGTGCTCAGCTGTCAGAAGTTTCACATCAATGAAACAACACACTGTAGAAGAAACAACACTTTGAATGAAGAATTCTCTTTTCATCTCTGCTTTGTAAAAAACCGCGTTGTTTGGAGCCTATGCCCCTGTGTTTACACCCCCAAACCTGAATCTCCAATGTCAAGCCCCATAGGTGGAGCGGAGTGATGACGCCGCTAAACAGCGACTCCTTTGCTCGCATCTTTGGAAACAGCTCAGTTTCCATCTTTAAAATCTCTATTTTTCCCTATCAGGGTTCTTTTGAAGACCCTGACCTGGAGTTACACGCTGACTCTGGTTCTTTGCGGGAATGGGACCCGTTCTCATGTTTTCATAACTGGCCGTTGTTCGGCACGTCGGGGCTCAGCCTAAGAATTCAGCTGGCCTTTGGAGGCCTAGGATCTCGGGGCTCTGGAGCTGGGCAGATCGAAGGTCGATGTCACAACAGGAATTCTGTGTGTCGTTGGGAGAGTCGGAAGATCTGCGGCTGTGTGTCCAGAGACTCGAGATCTTTGGGCACAGAGCTCGAAGACAGTGGCATAACAGACTTTTAACATCGTAAACCAGCAAGTTACGTCTCCCCTCTTCGCTGTGAAACGGAGACATCACTTTCTCCCTTATTAGGGAGAGAGAGAGAGAGCCTGTGGTATGTCAAATACCGGGTGAAATGCGAAGTCTTTGGGGTGTCTGCAAGTCTGTATCTTTGCTGTTGCTTTGCTCACACTTGAGTGCTCGGTGGTGGGAGCCGTGCTTTTTTTTTGCATTGGGGAGAGGGGGGATCATTGCTTGCTGCCGCTTAAGCGCAGGAGGGAGGGGTGCTGTGGGGGGACTTTGGGGTTCTAACATTTAACTGTCTTTCATTCCTTGGGGGCACTCCTCTGTTTTCGTAGATAGTTGCGAAGAAAAAGCATTTCAAGATGTATATTGCATACATTTCTCTGACATTAAATGTAGCTTTGAAGCCTTTGAAATATGTAATACGATTATCTCCCATTTTACTAAACTCATGAGGGTGCAGACCTAGTTCACTTAAACTGTCCTCATGGGACAGACTCTATATCCCAGGAATCAATGTGGGGAATTCTCACTGAAATATCACAGAGGTAAGGGTATTCTTCCTTAGAGAGGGAGACCAAACCTATGCACAATATTTTAGATGTACTGTCCAAAGGTCTCCACATAATTAGACCAAGATGTCTCGGCTGTTGTCCTCAAATCCTCTTGCAATGAGGACAACATATTGTCTGCCTTCCAAACTGGCTTCTAAACCTGCATGCTTAACTTCAAATCCCTCTGAACACAATGCTCCAGACACTCACCGTTAAAAAAAAATCTTCTTTTATTTTTTTTCCAGCCATCTGTTATGACCCCACTTTCCACATTATATTCCATCTGCCACCTCCCTGATCTTCACGTAGCTGGCAGTTACACTCAGAGGCCACTTTATTAGGTACAGGAGTGGAACCCGTTGTGGTCCTCTGCTGGTATAGCTCGACCACTTCAAGGATTGACATGATGTGCATTCAGAGATACTTTTCTGCACACCGCTGTTGTAACACGTGGTTATATGAGTTACTGTCACCTTCCTGTCAGCTTGAACCAGTCTGGCCATTCTCCTCTGGCCTCTCTCATTAACAAGGCATTTTTGCCCACTGAACTGCCACTCACTGGATGTTTTTTGCACCATTCTCTGTAAACTAGAGACTGTTTTCGTGAAAATCCCAGGAGATCAGCAGTTTCTGAGATACTCAAACCACCCCATCTGGCACCAACAATCATTCTACAGTCAAAGTTATTTAAATCACATGTCATCCCCCATTCTGATGTTCGGTCTGAACAACAACTGAACCTCCTGACCATGTCTGCATGCTTTTATGCATTGAGTTGCCGCCACCTGATTGGCTGATTAGATATTTGCATTAACAAGCAGGTGTGCAGAGGTACCTATTAAAGTGGCCACTATGTATATTCCTGGTGTCTCACTGCATCTCTCTCAGAGACCACACTGCCTTTCAGCTTTTTATTGATTGTAAACTTTTATAGATCAAACTTGGCAATCATTGTGAATAGCTGGGGCCCCGACATCGATTCCTGAGGAAACCAACTGGCCATAGCCTTCCAACCCAAAAATCAGGATCCGAATCAGTTTAATATCACTGACATAGAGCACTATGCAAAAATCTTAGACAGAGAGAGAGAGGGGGAGAGAGAGGGGGGGAGAGAGAGGGGGAGAGAGAGAGAGAGAGGATGTCTAAGACTCTTGCACAGTACTGTATTAATTTTATGTATTGCACTGTACTGCTGCCACAAAAAAAATCAAATTTTATGGCATATGTGAATGATAATAAACCTGATTCTGATCTGGGTCTCTACTGTGGACTGAGAGTCGAAAGGGGCAGGGAGGGGGGAATCATGGTTGGGAAAGGGGAAGGGAGAGGGGAGGGAGCGGGAAGCACCAGAGAGACATTCTATAATGATCAATAAACCAGTTGTTTGGAATCAGACGACTTTGCCTGGTGTCTTGGGGCTGGGTGTGTCCGCTCTCGCACACCCCAACCCCTGTCACTCCTCCTGCTCCATCTGTCCCACACCCTTCCCTTGGCGCATCACCCTCACCATTCCCAACATCCTTTGCTCCCGCCAGATTTGCTCCACACTCCACCTTGGCAAATACAATACTGTGCAAAAGTCTTAGGCACCTTAGCTATACATATATAATACTAGGGGAAAAATACTGGGAGTTCATTGTCTGTTCAGAAATTGGATGGCAGAAGGGAAGAAGATGTTCCTGAATCATTGTATATCTTCAGGCTCCCTGAAGGTAGCAATGAGAAGAGGGTATGCCCTGGGTGATGGAGGTCCTTAATGATGGACGCTGCCTTTTTGAGGCATTGCCTTTGCACTTGAATTCCTTAACCATAATCTGTCATCTATGTCTCTGTGCTCCCTCATAACTGGGCACTTTAAGCAACACACATAACATGCTGGAGGAATTCAGTAAGTCAGGCAGCCTCTATAGAGAGGAATTCACAGTCGATGCTTTGGGCTGAAACCCTTGATCAGGACTGCTGGAAGAAGGCACAGATTATGGGGTGGGTTGGAGATTATTGGGCTGGAAAAAGGTATGATGTAATCTGGAGCAAGACTATCATGGTGGCAAAAACAGGAAAACAGATTATTATCTGAATGGTGGCCGATTAGGAAAAGGGGAGGTGCAACGAGACCTGGGTGTCATTATACACCAGTCATTGAAAGTGGGCATGCAGGTACAGCAGGCGGTGAAAAAGGCGAATGGTATGCTGGCATTCATAGCAAGAGGATACGAGTACAGGAGCAGGGAGGTACTACTGCAGTTGTACAAGGCCTTGGTGAGACCACACCTGGAGTATTGTGTGCAGTTTTGGTCCCCTAACCTGAGGAAAGACATTCTTGCCATAGAGGGAGTACAAAGAAGGTTCACCAGATTGATTCCTGGGATGGCAGGACTTTCATATGATGAAAGACTGGATCGACTAGGCTTATACTCGTTGGAATTTAGAAGATTGAGGGGGGATCTGATTGAAACGTATAAAATCCTAAAGGGATTGGACAGGCTAGATGCAGGAAGATTGTGCCCGAAGTTGGGGAAGTCCAGAACGAGGGGTCACAGTTTGAGGATAAAGGGGAAGCCTTTTAGGACCGAGATGAGGAAAAACTTCTTCACACAGAGAGTGGTGAATCTGTGGAATTCTCTGCCACAGGAAACAGTTGAGGCCAGTTCATTGGCTATATTTAAGAGGGAGTTAGATATGGCCCTTGTGGCTAAAGGGATCAGGGGGTATGGAGGGAAGGCTGGGGCGGGGTTCTGAGTTGGGTGATCAGCCATGATCATACTGAATGGCAGAGCAGGCTCGAAGGGCCGAATGGCCTACTCCTGCACCTATTTTCTATGTTTCTATGTGTGGAGTTATCCGGTGCCCTGTGAATAATCCCTGTCTGGTACCAGAGTTTTCCACCCCAGCACAATCAGTGAGCATTGTTACGGCTTGGCTTTCATTCCCCAGGATTATGGCTCCATCCCCCTTCCTTTCCAGTCCTGAAGAAGGGTCTTGGCCTGAAACATCAGCTGTTTATTCCTCTCCATAGATGCTGCCTGACCTGCTGAGTTCCTCTAGCATTTCGAGTGCGTTTCTCTGGATTTCCAGCATCTGCAGAATCCCTTGTGTTTTTGTTATACTGTGCACTTTAAGTTTATTTAATAATTTTTTGTTTGGCACCTTATCTAAGGTTCGGAAAGTCCAAACACATCACAGCAACGGCTTCACCCTTGTCTAAACAGTGAGCTAGAATCGTAAAGAATTCCAACACATCTGCAAACAATTTCCTTTCCAGCATCTGCAGAATTCCTGTTGTTTTCCTATCCCTTAAATTACGTTGACTCCGCCCAGTCCTATTATTATTTTCACTGCCTAACGACCACTTCCTGAGTCATAAACTCTAACATTCTCCCTGCCAATCTAATGGATTATCGTTGTGTTTTTATTCTCTCTCTCCCTCTCCTTTCCTAAACCATAGAAACCATTCCAAAGAATGTGAAAATCTGAAAGGTGATGCTCAATGCATTCACTATCTCCATGGTCACCTCTTTCATATCCCCAGGATACAGCTTATCATGTCCTGAGGATTTATTGCATTTCCATCTTTGCTCCAGTGTTAATATTTTAATAATTCTAATTCTTTTCAACTCCTCACTGCCCTCAGTCTATAGTCCTCCACAATTTCCTGAACGTATTCTGTGTATTCTTTGTTGAAAACAGAAACAAGTTAATCACTTAATATCTTTAAATCTCTCGCCCGAAACGTCGACTGTACCTCTTCCTAGAGATGCTGCCTGGCCTGCTGCGTTCACCAGCAACTTTGATGTGTGTTGCTTGAATTTCCAGCATCTGTAGAATTCCTCATATTTGCGTCTTTAATTCTCCTGATTCTTTAAGGGACACACAGTAACTTTTACTATTTTCTATTTTACATACTTAAGGTTCCTTCAGGTTGTTACAGCCTGGGCTGGTAATGGGGACAAGCTCCCGCTACCTATTAAACACGCCCCCAATGGCGTGTGCCTCGAGTAGCCTCTGACAACCAGTCCAGCTCCTGGCCTTCACGTGTGGCTTAGCAACCAAGCCCAGCAGGACCATTGCTACTGACAGGAGAAGGGGCAAAGGTGGGTTACTGGCACCTTAGAAACCAGTCGCTTCGGGCAGTTGGGGCCTATCAGCCGTGGTTGGAAGCTCTTCTAGGAGGAGGAAAACTGCTCTCAAACTTCCTCTGCCTTGCAGTTGTACACACTCATGGAGAAGGCTTTGAGAGGGAAAGACCCGGAGATGGAGTCCCTAAGGCAGTCCTACGCTGAGCTCAACGCTGACTGGCAACTCCTGCGATGTCGCTGGGGCCAAACTGTATCAGTCTCTGCTGTTCCTTTGGATTGATCAATGTGGAGAGGGGGAGCTTGCTACTTGTGCAACAGCTTGCCCTCCATATTGTCCTGCCCAGGCTTGTGTATCTCGACAGCTGGGATGGTCGACCCCGGCCGACGGAGGCCTCAGGTACATTTCATTGATTAATTAATTTACTTAGTGATACAGTGCAGGGAACGCCCTTGTGGTCCCTTCAAGCCACGCTGGCCCAGTGATCCCCAACAAACACAATGAACACTACCCTAATCATGGGACAATTTACAATGATTAACCTTCCCGGCATGTGGGAGGAAATCGGAGCACTTGGGGAAAACACACGCACTTCGCGGGGTGGGGAGGGGAAAATACAGACTCTTTATGGGTGGCGCTGGAATTGAACTCTGTAACGGCCCGAGGGGTAAATGTGTCGTACTCACAACACGCTGGAGGAACTCAGCAGGTCGGGCAGCATTCATGGAAAAGATCGGTCAACGTATCGGGCCGGAACCCTTCATCAGGACTGAAGAGGGAAGGGGCAGAGGCCCTTTAAAGAAGGTGGGGGAGGGTGGGAAGGAGAAGGCTGGTAGGTTCCAGGTGAGAAACCAGTAAGGAGAAAGATAAAGGGGTGGGGGAGGGGAAGCAGGGACGGGAGAGGCAGGAGAGGTGAAGAAGGAACAGGGGAAAACACAATGGGTAGTAGAAGGAGGCGGAACCGTGAGGGAGGTGATAGGCAGCTGGGGGAGGGGGCAGAGTGACATAGGGATAGGGGAAGGGAGGGGGAGGGAATTACCGGAAGTTGGCGAATTCTATGTTCATACCAAGGAGCTGGAGACTACCTGAACGGTATATGAGGTGTTGCTCCTCCAACCTGAGTTAATGTGTCGTACTAATTGTTATGCTACCGTGGCGCCCGTATCTTACGTATCTTTGGAAGGTCTTACAATCTTTATTCGTGTCTCTCATCACCCTGCTCTCTCTTGATCCCATTTCATCACACAGGAGCACAAGAGGCTGCAGTCCGGTCCATCATGGACACATCCCTCCCCAGCGCTGACAGCAGCTACAGCAGGGACTGCCTCAGGAACAACACACACACACACACACACAAAATGCTGGGGGAACTCAGCAGGTCAGGCAGAGTCTGTGGAGATGAACCAACAGTCGACGTTTTGGGCCGGGGCTGTTCTTCAAGACTGGAAAGGAAGGGGGAAGATGCCAGAGTAAAAAAGGTGGGGGAGAGAGGAAGGAGGTCCAGCTGGAAGGAGACAGGTGAAGCCAGGTGGATGGGAAAGGGAAAGGGCTGGAGAGGAAGGAATCTGATAGGAGGGGAGAGTGGAGGAAGGGAAGAAGGAGGGGACCCAAGGGGAGGTGAGAAGAGGTAAGAGGCCAGAATGGGGAATAGAAGAATAAGGGAGGGGTAGGGAATTTTTTTTTTACCAGAAGGAGAAATCAATGTTCATTCCATCAGGTTGGAAGCTGCACAGATGGAAAATAAGGTGTTGCTCCTCCACCCTAAGAGTGGCCTCATCTGGCGCAAGAGGAGGCCATGGACCGACTTGTGGTTGTCAATGTAGCAAAGGAAGAGTTGGGCAGCATTTACCAGGGAGGGCTTGGAACATGGACTGTTTTACTTAGCCAACAAAAAGGTGGGCATAGCTGGGGCCTATAAGGGTATCCATGGTTACCCCCTTCAATCTGGAGAAAGTGGGAGGAACCAAAGGAGAAACTGTTGAGGGTGAGGACCAATTCTGCCAAACAGAGGAGGGGAACTGGTTGGTTGTTTTTTTGCTGAGGAAGAAGCAGAGAGCTTTAAGTCCTTCTTGATGGGGGACAGAAGTGATTAGGGACTGGACATCCATGGTGAAAATTAAGCGGTCAGGGCCAGGGAATTGAAAGCTGTTGAGGAGATCTGCAGAATTTCTTCTGTTTATGATTCGTTTCCTTGCAACAGTGGACTGAGGTAGTACAAAGGAAAACAATAACTGAATGCAGGTTAAAATGTTACAGTTCCAGAGGAAGTTGTAGTGCAGGCAGATAATAAGATGCAAGTCCATAACAGAATATATCAAAGTGGTGAAACCCCTTTTTACTGGGCGTCTCTGAAAATGCAGCTCGTTAGCCCCTCGCTAACAGCCACTGGACTCTGCAGCGAAGAACCCACCTTTCTCAGGGTCCGTACGTCTAGGATGTACACGACCTTGGACCCGCCAAACCCGTGAGGTTGGGATGTCTCACCCACCCAAACCCCAGTTTGCGTGAGTGCTGTGAGATTTACTTCCCCCCACCCCCTGCAATCACCGTTGGCAAGAAATCACAGATCATACACTGCATACAATTATAAAGGAAGCATATTTAAGAATGTTAACCAAACAGTTATTAAAGAAAAAGAAAAAAAACAAACGGGCCCATCATAACTAAACAGGCAAATGTGCAGATAAGTTGGAGCTCATCTTGCATTTGTCTTTAAATCACCTGCTGGTTCCTCAGTCTGCGTGAAAGCACGCACCACCTTCCCAAATGTCGCTCAAAACCCATCCCAAACAAATGGGCTTTCCCACGGGAGTATTGGCCCTTCCCCCTTGAAGCCACTCATCTGCACAAAGCACCTTGTGCAACAGGGACGGCATCCTCAGCCATCTTCCCTCCTGTCTTCTCCCAGCTCCCGCCAAAAAAGACCTCGACCCACACCAGTTTCCCTTACAAAAACCTCTCCACCCAGCATTCTCTAGAACCTTCTCCCAATTGCACCATCCTGACTGGCTGACACCACGTTCCTAAGTTGAACAGCAAAGCCCCTTATCTCAGCTCTTACAGAACTGCTAAAAATGAAATACCTACATAACATCAGCAAAAACCTTAAGCAGGGTTAGAAGCTGTTCCTTAAATCTGATGTCCATGCTTTTAAGTTTTTGTATTTTCTGCCTGATGGGAAGGAGGAAGCTGAGAATGTCCAAGGCAGATGAGGTCCTTGATTATGGTGGCTATCTGGCTGAGATAGCAAGAATTGTAGACAGAATTCACGGCTGGTTTCTGTAATGTGCTGAGAAGCGTCCACAACTCTCTGCAGTTTCTATCAAGGGAAATTTGGAGCTTAGGGCCCAGGTATTAGAATCAGAGAAGATTAGGAGGCCAGAGTGCAGATATCACAGGAGTTTAAGAAGATTTACAGAGATAGAAACATAGAAACATAGAAAATAGGTGCAGGAGTAGGCCATTCGGCCCTTCGAGCCTGCACCGCCATTTATTATGATCATGGCTGATCCTCCAACTCAGAACCCCGCCCCAGCCTTCCCTCCATACCCCCTGACCCCCGTAGCCACAAGGGCCATATCTAACTCCCTCTTAAATATAGCCAATGAACTGGCCTCAACTGTTTCCTGTGGCAGAGAATTCCACAGATTCACCACTCTCTGTGTGAAGAAGTTTTTCCTAATCTCGGTCCTAAAAGGCTTCCCCTTTATCCTCAAACTGTGGCCCCTCGTTCTGGACTTCCCCAACTTTGGGCACAGTCTTCCTGCATCTAGCCTGTCCAATCCCTTTAGGATCTTATACGTTTCAATCAGATCCTCCCTCAATCTTCTAAATTCCAACGAGTACAAGCCCAGTTCATCCAGTCTTTCTTCATATGAAAGTCCTGCCATCCCAGGAATCAATCTGGTGAACCTTCTTTGTACTCCCTCTATGGCAAGGATGTCTTTCCTCAGATTAGGGGACCAAAACTGCACACAATATTCCAGGTGTGGTCTCACCAAGGCCTTGTACAACTGCAGTAGTACCTCCCTGCTCCTGTACTCGAATCCTCTCGCTATAAATGCCAGCATACCATTCGCCTTTTTCACCGCCTGCTGTACCTGCATGCCCACTTTCAATGACTGGTGTATAATGACACCCAGGTCTCGTTGCACCTCCCCTTTTCCTAATCGGCCACCATTCAGATAATAATCTGTTTTCCTATTTTTGCCACCAAAGTGGATAACTTCACATTTATCCACACTAAATTGCATCTGCCATGAATTTGCCCACTCACCCAACCTATCCAAGTCACCCTGCATCCTCTTAGCATCCTCCTCACCGCTAACACTGCCACCCAGCTTCGTGTCATCCGCAAACTTGGAGATGCTGCATTTAATTCCCTCATCCAAGTCATTAATATATATTGTAAACAACTGGGGTCCCAGCACTGAGCCTTGCGGTACCCCACTAGTCACTGCCTGCCATTCTGAAAAGGTCCCGTTTATTCCCACTCTTTGCTTCCTGTCTGCTAACCAATTCTCCACCCACACCAATACCTTACCCCCAATACCGTGTGCTTTAAGTTTGCACACTAATCTCCTGTGTGGGACCTTGTCAAAAGCCTTTTGAAAATCCAAATATACCACATCCACTGGTTCTCCCCTATCCACTCTACTAGTTACATCCTCAAAAAAATGGAGGGGTTTGGGAGGGGGTAAGACTGTGAAGGAAACAGAAAACCAATGTGTATATTAAATCTGAAGCACAGACAGTCCGGACTTAGTATGGGTGCACAAACACAGGCAGGGATGATGGGTCATTGGGCATTGCAGGGGATAAGAATTTTTATGATTCGCCGTAAGGATGAAAACCTTTTAATTTAACTTAGCTTGTGTTACTAGTTGTATTAGTCACTGTTTTGTCTATATTTTGATGTTGTATCTTGCGGTATTAGAGAATGTAATTTATAATGCAGGTATTTTTTTAAGGATGATTGAATGAAACCTGGTATTGGTTCCAACGTGGGCAGTAGAGTTTGAGGTGACCTGGAGGAAGGAGAGGGTCAACTCTCAAAAAACCGGAGGACACGCAAGATTCTGCAGATGCTGGAAATCTTGAGCAACACACACAGAATACTGGAGGAACTCAGCAGGACAGGCAGCATCTATGGAGGGGAATAAACAGTCTACCTTTTGGGCTGAAAACTTCCATCAGCCTGAAATGCTCCTCCATAGATGCTGCTTGACCCGCTGAGTTCCTGCAGAACTTTGTAGGTGAGTCAACTCTAGAAGGCACGGAGAATTTTTCAGGAGGGCCACACCTGGCTGTCCCGTATTTACTGATTGGATAGCGAACTTCTGTGCTGGTGTCATGCAACGGGCATCACACTGTGCCCCAGGACTGTCCCCGTGCTTACCTTTCTCCAGATTGTCGATGCGTTGGTGAAGAGCTTGCAGCTGTTCCTCCATCCGGTGCCTCTGCCGGTCGCTCTTGTTCTGTAGGAGGGAGCGCTCTCTCTCGAGCTCGGAGAGCTTTGCAAGCAGTTGGCCTTCCAGCTCCTGCATCTTCTGGTAGAAGTGGACCTGCTGCACGCCAGACAGCGTCGCTGAGGAACCATTGCCCCGAGACAACAACTCCCCCTAGTCGGCAGGCAAGACAGAACAGAACAAGAATGGTAGCACGTCATAAACACAGTCTGCACATCAGGTATTAGCGTCACAAACATGAGAAGATCTCCAGATGCCGGAAATCCAAAGCGACACGCACAAAATGCTGGTACAGCGGGTCAGGCAGCATCTATGGAAAAGAGCAGACAGTCGACGTTTCGGGCCGAGACCATTCTTCAGGACCAAGAAGAAAGGGGAAGATGCCAGAATGAAAAGGTGTGCATATGGCCAAGGAGGGAGTTGTGTATCTGACAGTGAGGTGTGTGTCTGACAGTGGATTGTGTGTCTGACAGTGGATTGTGTGTCTGACAGTGAGGTGTGTGTCTGACAGTGGATTGTGTGTCTGACAGTGAGGTGTGTGTCTGACAGTGGGGTGTGTGTCTGACATTGGATTATGTGTCTAACAGTGAGCTGTGTGTCTGACAGTGAGGTGTGTGTCTGACAGTGAGGTGTGTGTCTGACAGAGGATTGTGTGTCTGACAGTGAGGTGTGTGTCTGACAGTGGATTGTGTGTCCGACAGTGGATTGTGTGTCTGACAGTGGATTGTGTGTTTGACAGTGGGGTGTGTGTCTGACAGTGAGGTGTGTGTCTGACAGTGGGGTGTGTGTCTGACAGTGAGGTGTGTGTCTGACAGTGGGGCGTGTGTCTGACATTGGATTATGTGTCTAACAGTGAGCTGTGTGTCTGACAGTGAGGTGTATGTCTGACAGTGGATTGTGTGTCTGACAGTGAGGTGTGTGTCTGACACTGGATTGTGTGTCTGACAGTGAGGTGTGTGTCTGACAGAGGATTGTGTGTCTGACAGTGAGGTGTGTGTCTGACAGTGAGTTTTGTGTCTGACAGTGAGGTGTGTGTCTGACAGAGGATTGTGTGTCTGACAGTGAGGTGTGTGTCTGACATTGGGTTGTGTGTTTGACAGTGAGGTGTGTGTCTGACAGTGGATTGTGTGTCTGACAGTGGGGTGTGTGTCTGACAGTGAGGTGTGTGTCTGACAGTGGGGTGTGTGTCTGACAGTGAGGTGTGTGTCTGACAGTGGATTGTGTGTCTGACAGTAAGGTGTGTGTCTGACAGTGGATTGTGTGTCACAGTGAGATGTGTGTCTGACAGTGAGGTGTGTGTCTGACAGTGGATTGTGTGTCTGACAGTGAGTTGTGTGTCTGACAGTGGATTGTGTGTCTGACAGTGGGGTGTGTGTCTGACAGTGAGGTGTGTGTCTGACAGTGGATTGTGTGTCTGACAGTGAGTTGTGTGTCTGACACTGGATTGTGTGTCTGACAGTGAGGTGTGTGTCTGACAGTGAGGTGTGTGTCTGACAGTGGATTGTGTGTCTGACAGTGAGGTGTGTGTCTGACAGTGGATTGTGTGTCACAGTGAGGTGTGTGTCTGACAGTGGATTGTGTGTCTGACAGTGGATTGTCTGTCTGACAGTGAGGTGTGTGTCTGACAGTGGATTGTGTGTCTGACAGTGAGTTGTGTGTCTGACAGTGGATTGTGTGTCTGACAGTGGGGTGTGTGTCTGACAGTGGATTGTGTGTCTGACAGTGAGGTGTGTGTCTGACAGTGGATTGTGTGTCTGACAGTGGGGTGTGTGCCTGACAGTGGATTGTGTGTCTGACATTGGATTGTGTGTCTGACAGTGAGGTGTGTGTCTGACAGTGGATTGTGTGTCTGACAGTGAGGTGTGTGTCTGACAGTGAGGTGTGTGTCTGACAGTGGGGTGTGTGTCTGACATTGGATTCTGTGTCTGACAGTGAGGTGTGGGTCTGACAGTGAGGTGTGTGTCTGACAGTGGATTGTGTGTCTGACAGTGAGGTGTGGGTCTGACAGTGAGTTGTGTGTCTGACAGTGGATTGTGTGTCTGACAGTGAGGTGTGTGTCTGACAGAGGATTGTGTGTCTGACAGTGAGGTGTGTGTCTGACAGTGAGTTTTGTGTCTGACAGTGAGGTGTGTGTCTGACAGAGGATTGTGTGTCTGACAGTGAGGTGTGTGTCTGACATTGGGTTGTGTGTCTGACAGTGAGGTGTGTGTCTGACAGTGGATTGTGTGTCTGACAGTGGGGTGTGTGTCTGACAGTGGATTGTGTGTCTGACAGTGGGGTGTGTGCCTGACAGTGGATTGTGTGTCTGACATTGGATTGTGTGTCTGACAGTGAGGTGTGTGTCTGACAGTGGATTGTGTGTCTGACAGTGGGCTGTGTGTCTGACAGTGGGGTGTGTGTCTGACATTGGATTGTGTGTCTGACAGTGAGGTGTGTGTCTGACAGTGAGGTGTGTGTCTGACAGTGGATTGTGTGTCTGACAGTGAGGTGTGTGTCTGACAGTGGATTGTGTGTCTGACAGTGAGGTGTGTGTGTGACAGAGGATTGTGTGTCTGACAGTGAGGTGTGTGTCTGACAGTGAGTTGTGTGTCTGACAGTGAGGTGTGTGTCTGACAGTGAGTTGTGTGTCTGACAGTGAGGTGTGTGTCTGACAGAGGATTGTGTGTCTGACAGTGAGGTGTGTGTCTGACAGTGAGTTGTGTGTCTGACAGTGAGGTGTGTGTCTGACAGAGGATTGTGTGTCTGACAGTGGGGTGTGTGTCTGACAGTGAGGTGTGTGTCTGACAGTGGATTGTGTGTCTGACAGTGAGTTGTGTGTCTGACAGTGGATTGTGTGTCTGACAGTGAGGTGTGTGTCTGACAGTGGGGTGTGTGTCTGACAGTGGATTGTGTGTCTGACAGTGAGGTGTGTGTCTGACAGTGGATTGTGTGTCTGACAGTGAGGTGTGTGTCTGACAGTGGATTGTGTGTCTGACAGTGGGGTGTGTGTCTGACAGTGGATTGTGTGTCTGACAGTGAGGTGTGTGTCTGACAGTGGATTGTGTGTCTGACAGTGAGGTGTGTGTCTGACAGTGGATTGTGTGTCTGACAGTGGGGTGTGTGTCTGACAGTGAGTTGTGTGTCTGACAGTGGATTGTGTGTCTGACAGTGGGGTGTGTGTCTGACAGTGAGGTGTGTGTCTGACATTGGATTGTGTGTCTGACAGTGAGGTGTGTGTCTGACAGTGAGTTGTGTGTCTGACAGTGGATTGTGTGTCTGACAGTGGGGTGTGTGTCTGACAGTGAGGTGTGTGTCTGACAGTGGATTGTGTGTCTGACAGTGAGGTGTGTGTCTGACAGTGGATTGTGTGTCTGACAGTGAGTTGTGTGTCTGACAGTGGATTGTGTGTCTGACAGTGGGGTGTGTGTCTGACAGTGAGGTGTGTGTCTGACAGTGGGGTGTGTGTCTGACAGTGAGGTGTGTGTCTGACAGTGGATTGTGTGTCTGACAGTGAGGTGTGTGTCTGACAGTGGATTGTGTGTCTGACAGTGAGGTGTGTGTCTGACAGTGAGGTGTGTGTCTGACAGTGGATTGTGTGTCTGACAGTGAGGT
This sequence comes from Mobula hypostoma, assembly GCF_963921235.1. NCBI lineage: Eukaryota > Metazoa > Chordata > Chondrichthyes > Myliobatiformes > Myliobatidae > Mobula > Mobula hypostoma. The sequence continues at coordinate 106,209,605 of NC_086107.1, forward strand.
GTGTGTCTGACAGTGGATTGTGTGTCTGACAGTGAGGTGTGTGTCTGACAGTGGATTGTGTGTCTGACAGTGAGGTGTGTGTCTGACAGTGGATTGTGTGTCTGACAGTGGATTGTGTGTCTGACAGTGAGGTGTGTGTCTGACAGTGGATTGTGTGTCTGACAGTGGGGTGTGTGTCTGACAGTGGATTGTGTGTCTGACAGTGGATTGTGTGTCTGACAGTGAGGTGTGTGTCTGACAGTGGATTGTGTGTCTGACAGTGCGTTGTGTGTCTGACAGTGGATTGTGTGTCTGACAGTGAGGTGTGTGTCTGACAGTGAGGTGTGTGTCTGACAGTGGATTGTGTGTCTGACAGTGAGGTGTGTGTCTGACAGTGAGGTGTGTGTCTGACAGTGGATTGTGTGTCTGACAGTGGGGTGTGTGTCTGACAGTGAGGTGTGTGTCTGACAGTGGATTGTGTGTCTGACAGTGGGGTGTGTGTCTGACAGTGGATTGTGTGTCTGACAGTGAGGTGTGTGTCTGACAGTGGATTGTGTGTCTGACAGTGAGGTGTGTGTCTGACAGTGGATTGTGTGTCTGACAGTGAGGTGTGTGTCTGACAGTGGATTGTGTGTCTGACAGTGAGGTGTGTGTCTGACAGTGGATTGTGTGTCTGACAGTGAGGTGTGTGTCTGACAGTGAGTTGTGTGTCTGACAGTGAGGTGTGTGTCTGACAGAGGATTGTGTGTCTGACAGTGAGGTGTGTGTCTGACAGTGAGGTGTGTGTCTGACAGTGGATTGTGTGTCTGACAGTGAGTTGTGTGTCTGACAGTGGATTGTGTGTCTGACAGTGAGGTGTGTGTCTGACAGTGAGGTGTGTGTCTGACACTGGATTGTGTGTCTGACAGTGGGGTGTGTGTCTGACAGTGAGGTGTGTGTCTGACAGTGAGGTGTGTGTCTGACAGTGGATTGTGTGTCTGACAGTGAGGTGTGTGTCTGACAGTGGATTGTGTGTCTGACAGTGAGGTGTGTGTCTGACAGTGAGGTGTGTGTCTGACAGTGGATTGTGTGTCTGACAGTGAGGTGTGTGTCTGACAGTGGATTGTGTGTCTGACAGTGGATTGTGTGTCTGACAGTGAGTTGTGTGTCTGACAGTGGATTGTGTGTCTGACAGTGAGGTGTGTGTCTGACAGTGGATTGTGTGTCTGACAGTGAGGTGTGTGTCTGACAGTGGATTGTGTGTCTGACAGTGAGGTGTGTGTCTGACAGTGGATTGTGTGTCTGACAGTGGATTGTGTGTCTGACAGTGAGGTGTGTGTCTGACAGTGGATTGTGTGTCTGACAGTGAGGTGTGTGTCTGACAGTGGGTTGTGTGTCTGACAGTGAGGTGTGTGTCTGACAGTGGATTGTGTGTCTGACAGTGAGGTGTGTGTCTGACAGTGGATTGTGTGTCTGACAGTGGGGTGTGTGTCTGACAGTGAGGTGTGTGTCTGACAGTGGATTGTGTGTCTGACAGTGAGTTGTGTGTCTGACAGTGGATTGTGTGTCTGACAGTGAGGTGTGTGTCTGACAGTGAGGTGTGTGTCTGACAGTGGATTGTGTGTCTGACAGTGAGGATTGTGTGTCTGACAGTGGATTGTGTGTCTGACAGTGGATTGTGTGTCTGACAGTGAGGTGTGTGTCTGACAGTGGATTGTGTGTCTGACAGTGAGGTGTGTGTCTGACAGTGGATTGTGTGTCTGACAGTGAGGTGTGTGTCTGACAGTGGATTGTGTGTCTGACAGTGGATTGTGTGTCTGACAGTGAGGTGTGTGTCTGACAGTGGATTGTGTGTCTGACAGTGAGGTGTGTGTCTGACAGTGAGGTGTGTGTCTGACAGTGGGGTGTGTGTCTGACAGTGGATTGTGTGTCTGACAGTGAGGTGTGTGTCTGACAGTGGATTGTGTGTCTGACAGTGAGGTGTGTGTCTGACAGTGGATTGTGTGTCTGACAGTGGATTGTGTGTCTGACAGTGAGGTGTGTGTCTGACAGTGGATTGTGTGTCTGACAGTGAGGTGTGTGTCTGACAGTGGATTGTGTGTCTGACAGTGGGGTGTGTGTCTGACAGTGGATTGTGTGTCTGACAGTGAGGTGTGTGTCTGACAGTGAGGTGTGTGTCTGACAGTGGATTGTGTGTCTGACAGTGAGGTGTGTGTCTGACAGTGGATTGTGTGTCTGACAGTGAGGTGTGTGTCTGACAGAGGATTGTGTGTCTGACAGTGAGGTGTGTGTCTGACAGAGGATTGTGTGTCTGACAGTGAGGTGTGTGTCTGACAGTGAGTTGTGTGTCTGACAGTGAGGTGTGTGTCTGACAGTGGATTGTGTGTCTGACAGTGAGGTGTGTGTCTGACAGTGGATTGTGTGTCTGACAGTGAGGTGTGTGTCTGACAGTGGATTGTGTGTCTGACAGTGAGGTGTGTGTCTGACAGTGGATTGTGTGTCTGACAGTGGTGTGTGCTGACAGTGAGTTGTGTGTCTGACAGTGGATTGTGTGTCTGACAGTGGGTGTGTGTCTACAGTGGTGTGTGTCTGACAGTGAGGTGTGTGTCTGACAGTGGATTGTGTGTCTGACAGTGAGGTGTGTGTCTGACAGAGGATTGTGTGTCTGACAGTGAGGTGTGTGTCTGACAGTGAGGTGTGTGTCTGACAGTGGATTGTGTGTCTGACAGTGAGGTGTGTGTCTGACAGTGGATTGTGTGTCTGACAGTGAGGTGTGTGTCTGACAGTGGATTGTGTGTCTGACAGTGAGGTGTGTGTCTGACAGTGGATTGTGTGTCTGACAGTGAGGTGTGTGTCTGACAGTGGGGTGTGTGTCTGACAGTGGATTGTGTGTCTGACAGTGAGGTGTGTGTCTGACAGTGAGGTGTGTGTCTGACAGTGGATTGTGTGTCTGACAGTGGGGTGTGTGTCTGACAGTGGATTGTGTGTCTGACAGTGGATTGTGTGTCTGACAGTGAGGTGTGTGTCTGACAGTGGATTGTGTGTCTGACAGTGAGGTGTGTGTCTGACAGTGGATTGTGTGTCTGACAGTGAGGTGTGTGTCTGACAGAGGATTGTGTGTCTGACAGTGAGGTGTGTGTCTGACAGTGAGTTGTGTGTCTGACAGTGAGGTGTGTGTCTGACAGAGGATTGTGTGTCTGACAGTGAGGTGTGTGTCTGACATTGGGTTGTGTGTCTGACAGTGAGGTGTGTGTCTGACAGTGGATTGTGTGTCTGACAGTGAGGTGTGTGTCTGACAGTGGATTGTGTGTCTGACAGTGGGGTGTGTGTCTGACAGTGAGGTGTGTGTCTGACAGTGGATTGTGTGTCTGACAGTGAGGTGTGTGTCTGACAGTGGATTGTGTGTCTGACAGTGAGGTGTGTGTCTGACAGTGGATTGTGTGTCTGACAGTGAGGTGTGTGTCTGACAGTGGGGTGTGTGTCTGACAGTGGATTGTGTGTCTGACAGTGAGGTGTGTGTCTGACAGTGGATTGTGTGTCTGACAGTGGGGTGTGTGTCTGACAGTGAGGTGTGTGTCTGACAGTGGATTGTGTGTCTGACAGTGAGGTGTGTGTCTGACAGTGGATTGTGTGTCTGACAGTGAGGTGTGTGTCTGACAGTGGATTGTGTGTCTGACAGTGAGGTGTGTGTCTGACAGTGGATTGTGTGTCTGACAGTGGGGTGTGTGTCTGACAGTGGATTGTGTGTCTGACAGTGAGGTGTGTGTCTGACAGTGGATTGTGTGTCTGACAGTAAGGTGTGTGTCTGACAGTCGATTGTGTGTCACAGTGAGATGTGTGTCTGACAGTGAGGTGTGTGTCTGACAGTGGATTGTGTGTCTGACAGTGAGTTGTGTGTCTGACAGTGGATTGTGTGTCTGACAGTGAGGTGTGTGTCTGACAGTGGATTGTGTGTCTGACAGTGAGGTGTGTGTCTGACAGTGAGGTGTGTGTCTGACAGTGGATTGTGTGTCTGACAGTGAGGTGTGTGTCTGACAGTGGATTGTGTGTCTGACAGTGAGGTGTGTGTCTGACAGTGGATTGTGTGTCTGACAGTGAGGTGTGTGTCTGACAGTGGATTGTGTGTCTGACAGTGAGGTGTGTGTCTGACAGTGGATTGTGTGTCTGACAGTGGGGTGTGTGTCTGACAGTGAGGTGTGTGTCTGACAGTGGATTGTGTGTCTGACAGTGGGGTGTGTGTCTGACAGTGGATTGTGTGTCTGACATTGGATTGTGTGTCTGACAGTGAGGTGTGTGTCTGACAGAGGATTGTGTGTCTGACAGTGAGGTGTGTGTCTGACAGTGAGTTTTGTGTCTGACAGTGAGGTGTGTGTCTGACAGAGGATTGTGTGTCTGACAGTGAGGTGTGTGTCTGACATTGGGTTGTGTGTCTGACAGTGAGGTGTGTGTCTGACAGTGGATTGTGTGTCTGACAGTGGGGTGTGTGTCTGACAGTGGATTGTGTGTCTGACAGTGGGGTGTGTGCCTGACAGTGGATTGTGTGTCTGACATTGGATTGTGTGTCTGACAGTGAGGTGTGTGTCTGACAGTGGATTGTGTGTCTGACAGTGGGCTGTGTGTCTGACAGTGGGGTGTGTGTCTGACATTGAATTCTGTGTCTGACAGTGAGGTGTGGGTCTGACAGTGAGGTGTGTGTCTGACAGTGGATTGTGTGTCTGACAGTGAGGTGTGTGTCTGACAGAGGATTGTGTGTCTGACAGTGAGGTGTGTGTCTGACAGTGGATTGTGTGTCTGACAGTGAGGTGTGTGTCTGACAGTGGATTGTGTGTCTGACAGTGAGGTGTGTGTCTGACAGTGGATTGTGTGTCTGACAGTGGGGTGTGTGTCTGACAGTGAGGTGTGTGTCTGACAGTGGATTGTGTGTCTGACAGTGAGTTGTGTGTCTGACAGTGGATTGTGTGTCTGACAGTGAGGTGTGTGTCTGACAGTGGGGTGTGTGTCTGACATTGGATTGTGTGTCTGACAGTGAGGTGTGTGTCTGACAGTGAGGTGTGTGTCTGACAGTGGATAGTCTGTCTGACAGTGGGGTGTGTGTCTGACAGCGGATTGTGTGTCTGACAGTGCGGTGTGTGTCTGACAGTGGATTGTGTGTCTGACAGTAGGGTGTCTGTCTGACAGTGAGTTGTGTGTCTGACAGTGGATTGTGTGTCTGACAGTGAGGTGTGTGTCTGACATTGGATTGTGTGTCTGACAGTGAGGTGTGTGTCTGACAGTGGATTGTGTGTCTGACAGTGGGGTGTGTGTCTGACAGTGAGTTGTGTGTCTGACAGTGGATTGTGTGTCTGACAGTGGGGTGTGTGTCTGACAGTGAGGTGTGTGTCTGACAGTGGATTGTGTGTCTGACAGTGAGGTGTGTGTCTGACAGTGAGTTGTGTGTCTGACAGTGGATTGTGTGTCTGACAGTGGGGTGTGTGTCTGACAGTGAGGTGTGTGTCTGACAGTGGATTGTGTGTCTGACAGTGAGGTGTGTGTCTGACAGTGGATTGTGTGTCTGACAGTGAGGTGTGTGTCTGACAGTGGATTGTGTGTCTGACAGTGGGGTGTGTGTCTGACAGTGAGGTGTGTGTCTGACAGTGGGGTGTGTGTCTGACAGTGATGTGTGTGTCTGACAGTGGATTGTGTGTCTGACAGTGAGTTGTGTGTCTGACAGTGGATTGTGTGTCTGACAGTGAGGTGTGTGTCTGACAGTGGGGTGTGTGTCTGACATTGGATTGTATGTCTGACAGTGGGGTGTGTGTCTGACAGTGGATTGTGTGTCTGACAGTGAGGTGTGTGTCTGACAGTGGATTGTGTGTCTGACAGTGGGGTGTGTGTCTGACAGTGAGTTGTGTGTCTGACAGTGGATTGTGTGTCTGACAGTGGGGTGTGTGTCTGACAGTGAGGTGTGTGTCTGACATTGGATTGTGTGTCTGACAGTGAGGTGTGTGTCTGACAGTGAGTTGTGTGTCTGACAGTGGATTGTGTGTCTGACAGTGGGGTGTGTGTCTGACAGTGAGGTGTGTGTCTGACAGTGGATTGTGTGTCTGACAGTGGGGTGTGTGTCTGACAGTGGATTGTGTGTCTGACAGTGAGTTGTGTGTCTGACAGTGGATTGTGTGTCTGACAGTGAGTTGTGTGTCTGACAGTGGATTGTGTGTCTGACAGTGAGGTGTGTGTCTGACAGAGGATTGTGTGTCTGACAGTGAGGTGTGTGTCTGACAGAGGATTGTGTGTCTGACAGTGAGGTGTGTGTCTGACAGTGAGTTGTGTGTCTGACAGTGAGGTGTGTGTCTGACAGAGGATTGTGTGTCTGACAGTGGGGTGTGTGTCTGACAGTGAGGTGTGTGTCTGACAGTGGATTGTGTGTCTGACAGTGAGTTGTGTGTCTGACAGTGGATTGTGTGTCTGACAGTGAGGTGTGTGTCTGACGGTGGGGTGTGTGTCTGACATTGGATTGTGTGTCTGACAGTGAGGTGTGTGTCTGACAGTGAGGTGTATGTCTGACAGTGGGGTGTGTGTCTGACAGTGGATTGTGTGTCTGACAGTGCGGTGTGTGTCTGACAGTGGATTGTGTGTCTGACAGTAGGGTGTCTGTCTGACAGTGAGTTGTGTGTCTGACAGTGGATTGTGTGTCTGACAGTGAGGTGTGTGTCTGACAGTGGATTGTGTGTCTGACAGTGGGGTGTGTGTCTGACAGTGAGTTGTGTGTCTGACAGTGGATTGTGTGTCTGACAGTGGGGTGTGTGTCTGACAGTGAGTTGTGTGTCTGACAGTGGATTGTGTGTCTGACAGTGAGGTGTGTGTTTGACATTGGATTGTGTGTCTGACAGTGAGTTGTGTGTCTGACAGTGGATTGTGTGTCTGACAGTGGGGTGTGTGTCTGACAGTGAGTTGTGTGTCTGACAGTGGATTGTGTGTCTGACAGTGAGGTGTGTGTCTGACAGTGGATTGTTTGTCTGACAGTGAGTTGTGTGTCTTACAGTGAGGTGTGTGTCTGACAGTGGATTGTGTGTCTGACAGTGAGTTGTGTGTCTGACAGTGGATTGTGTGTCTGACAGTGAGGTGTGTGTCTGACATTGGGTTGTGTGTCTGACAGTGAGGTGTGTGTCTGACAGTGGATTGTGTGTCTGACAGTGGGGTGTGTGTCTGACAGTGAGGTGTGTGTCTGACAGTGGGGTGTGTGTCTGACAGTGAGGTGTGTGTCTGACAGTGGATTGTGTGTCTGACAGTGAGTTGTGTGTCTGACAGTGGATTGTGTGTCTGACAGTGGGGTGTGTGTCTGACAGAGGATTGTGTGTCTGACAGTGAGGTGTGTGTCTGACAGTGGATTGTGTGTCTGACAGTGAGGTGTGTGTCTGACAGTGGATTGTGTGTCTGACAGTGAGGTGTGTGTCTGACAGTGGGGTGTGTGTCTGACAGTGAGGTGTGTGTCTGACAGTGGATTGTGTGTCTGACAGTGAGTTGTGTGTCTGACAGTGGATTGTGTGTCTGACAGTGGGGTGTGTGTCTGACAGTGGGGTGTGTGTCTGACAGTGGATTGTGTGTCTGACAGTGGGGTGTGTGTCTGACAGTGAGGTGTGTGTCTGACAGTGGGGTGTGTGTCTGACAGTGGATTGTGTGTCTGACAGTGGGGTGTTTGTCTGACAGTAAGGTGTGTGTCTGACAGTGGATTGTGTGTCTGACAGTGGATTGTGTGTCTGACAGTGGGGTGTGTGTCTGACAGTGAGTTGTGTGTGACAGCGGTTTCAGTGACACTGGAGAATGTATCTTGATGTGCGATACCAAGTTCTGCGTCTGCTAGTGAGGAATGTGAGTGAAAACTGTGGGGAAAATTAGCCGTACGATGCTGTATTTTACGGCTCTTTATTGACTCCATTAAGTTATTCTATGCTGCATTGTAAATCGTGATTTCAAAGGCTGTTGGAGAGTTTTGTGTGTGAGCATGAGCCACACCGTCCTTTTGCTTTTGATGGTCTGGCACAGATCCGCACCAGCCTCATCCCAGGCAGCAACACGATTCACAATCGAACGTGGCAGATGGGCCCCCTGGCATCTCAGAGCTGAGTCACGTCTCACTGACTGAGGCTCCATCTGCCTTCCACTTCACTGGTGCAGCACATCACAGGAACTGAACGTGAAGCCATTCTCCAACGGCCCCCGCTTCTCCTGAAGAATCTTACACCCGGTGAGGTGTCCTTTGAAATGTCACTGCAACGCTGGGGGGATGAAGGAGGCCATAAAAAATAGAAATGGTGGTTTTTTTTCCTCACTTTTCCTTGCTTAGTAGGGTTTTTTTCCTCTTTTTTTGTCACCAACAATTTTTCAACCTTTAAAACAATATTTTGTTTTGAGACATTGTAAGTGTTGCCTACTTCGATGTACTCGTGATAATTTTGGATAATAACAATAAAAAGATTTGAAAAGAAAAGAAAACTAGAAATGGGATAGACGTTTTACTCCACCCTGCAGTACCTCCTACACAATTCAGTAAGGTCTGTGTTGATATTACTTAGAAGATAGAATACAGTACAGGCCCTTCAGCCCACATTGTTGTGCCACCTGCTAACCTACTCTAAGATCAATCCAAGCCTACCCTCCTACATTGCCCTCCATTTCTCTCTCATCTATCTGCCTATGCAAGAGTTTCTTAAATACTATGTCCCTCAGAATTTTATGAACTTCTATCGGGTTCTATCAACCCCTCAGCCAGTACCACTCCTATTATGATCAGCCTCTCCTCGTACTATGTCATAGAACATATTGTAGCCCAGGAACAGGCTATTCGGCCCACAATGCTGAACCAGTTAACAAGCAAATCATTAACACCCAAACACCAATCCCTCCTACCTACACCACATCCATATCCCTCCATCTTCCTCACATCCATGTGCCTATCCAAACATCCCTTAAAAGCCTCTAATGTATTTGCCTCTACCATCATAGCAGGCATCCACCACTCTCTGAGTAAAAAACTTACCACTCACATCCTCTTCGAACCGACCCCCTCTCACCTTCAATCCATGCCCTCTGGTGTTTAGATACTTCAACCTTAGGAAGCAGATACACCCTGTCCACTCTATCTATGCCTCTCATAAGCTTATAAACCTCTTTCAGATCTCCCCTCAGCCTCCGACACTCCAGAGAAAACAACCCAACTTTATCCAGCCTCTCGTGCCCTCTAAACCAGGAAGCATCCTGATAAACCTCTTCTGCATCCTCTTCAAAGCCTTAACACCTTTGTTATAGTGAATTGCACCGAGCTGTAACATCAATGAATTTCTTCCGCACTCTGCTTTCACATCTTTTCTAAAGTGTGGTGCCCAGAACTGGGCTTTTTTAAAAATTTATTCATTTCCGGGATGTGGGCGTCATTTATTGCCCGTCCCTAGTTGCTCACCCTTGAGAAGGTGGTGATGAGCTGCCTTTTCGAACCGCTGCAGTCCCTGAGGTGTAGGTACACCCGCCGTGCTGTTAGGGAGGGAATTCCATGATTTTGACCCAGCGACAATGAAGGAACGGCGATATGTTTTCCAAGTCGGGATGGTGAGTGACTTGGAGGCGGATTTCTAAGTGGTGGTGTTCCCAGGTATCTGCTGTTTTCGATGGTAGTGGTCATGGATCTGGGAGGTGCTGCCTTAGGAACGTTGGTGTGTTGTTGCAGTGCGTCTTGTAGATAGCACACACTGTTGAAACTGTTCATCGATGGTGGAGGGATTGGATGTTTGTGGAAGGGGTACCGATCCAGTGGGCTGCCTTGTACTGGGTGGTGTCCAGCTCCTTGAGTGTTGATGGAGCTGTACTCACCCAGGCGAGTGGCGAGTATTCCAGTACACTCTTCTCCAGTCTTACCTGCGTTAGTGCTTCATGTGTTTGCTTTGCTCTTGTAAACTCTGTCTCTATTTATATAAATTCCAGGAACCCATGTTTGGTTAAACTTTGAGAGGCAAGAGGTTGCAGGGGTTGGAATCAAGAGCAGCAGACAATCGTGGGATGGATGTAAGATTTAAATAAATTCTAAATCTGCCGGAGGAATGCAGTAAGTCGAACAGAATCTGCGGGGGGAAAAGGAATTGTCAGTATTTTTGGTTGAAACCCTACCCGACCTTCTGCGATCCTCCAGCAGAGTGGTTGTCACGTTTTATTTTTAATCTGTCCTGCCACTTTCAGTGAACTTTGCACACAGTCTTGATTCTTGCACCCGTTCTAAGGCTTCTCATTCCTCCTAATTAGATGCATTACTTTACACGGATCAGCCTTAACATGCATCTGCCAACTCTCCGCCCGTTCCCACCACCCTCTCCTTCTCCAAGTCTATTATTATCCTCCTCACAACTCAATCTGCTTACTAGTTTTGTGTCATCTGCAAAATTTGCAAATTATGCCCTCTACACCCACGTCCAACTCATGAGTCTATATTAAGAAATGTATTGGTCGTAGTACCAGCCACTGGGAAACTGCACTCTACACTTCCTTCCAATACCAGAACCAGATTGTACGAGAATTATCTGCTTCTTGTAATGGAGTCAATTTTCTAACTACATTGCAATATCCCCCTTTATTTCAGGACTTGAACACAAACCTCTTTGCTCTCTTCTCCCTGCTGCTATCAGGTAGAAGGTACAGGAGCCTCAGGACCCACTCCACCAGCTTCAGGAACAGTTACTACCCCTCAACCATCGGGCCCTTGAACAAAAGGGGATAAACACACTCACTTGCCCATCCATTGAGATGCTTCCACATCCAGTGATCTCACTTTAAGGACTCTTTATCTCATTATCTCATGTTCCCGTTATTTATTGCTAATTATTTATATTTGCATTTGCATAGTTTGTTGTCTTCTGCACTCTGATTCATTTTTTATTGACCCTGTTATCGTTACTATTCTGTAGATTTGCTGAGGATGCCCACAGGAAAATAAATCTCAGGGCTGGATATGGAGACGTATATGTACTTTGATAATAAAATTTACTTTGAACATTAAACACAAAATACTCTGTAGATGCTGGGGTCAAAGCAACACGCACAACACGCTGGAGGAACTCAACAGGTCGGGCAGCATCAGTGGAAACGAACGGTCAACGTTTCGGGCTGAGACGTTGATTGTCAGTCCTGACGAAGGGTCTCGGCCCAAAACGTTGACTATTCGTTTCCACGGATGCTGCCCGACCTGCTGAGTTCCTCCAGCGTGTTGTGTGTGTTACTTTGAACATTGAATCTCGTACCATCTTATCAAAAAATCTCAATGGATAAAAGCATGCAGGCATGGTCAAGAGGCTCAGTTGTTCAGACCAAACATCAGAATGAGGAAGAAATGTGATCTAACTGTGGAATGATTGTTGGTGCCAGATGGGGTGGTTTGTGTATCTCAAAAACTGCCGATCTCCTGGGATATTCATGCACAACAGTCTCGAGGGTTTACAGAGAAAAACAAAAAACATCCAGTGAGTGGCAGCTCTGTGGGTGAAAATGCCTTGTTAAAGGGAGAGGTCAGAGGAGAATGGCCAGACTGGTTGAAGCTGACAGGAAGGCGACAGTAACTCAAATAACCACGTGTTACAACAGTGGCGTGCAAAAGAGCATCTTTAAATGCACAACACTTAGAATTTTGAAGTGGACAGGCTACAGCAGCAGAATACCAAAAGCATACACTCAGGGTCCTCTTTGTTAGATAAGGAAGGAACCCAATAAAGTGGCTACTGATTGTTTGACTGCTATTTCTGATAGTTGCCCCATTTGACTTGGCTCATTGTTCAGCAAAGCCGTCATTCCCACTGAGACAGAAATGCACAGATTAAGAAAGCTCTGTTCAACATGCTTCTCTTTGCCTCTATGTAATATAGACTTGCTAACCAGGTCTAAATTATCATCACTGCTTTTACACATCTTGGCAAACTTCCCAGCAAACCTGCTCTTTGACTTCCTTCTCACTGGCTGGAAGCCTACAGAAAAGTTTCCAGTATTGTAACGAAGCTTCTCTTGAGCTTGAAATCTAGACAGACTCTGTCCTTGATCTCCCTCACTCTCCAGCCCTGTATTAATTCAATAGTTCCATTTCATATCAGAGAATGTGTCCAATATACAGTATGAAATTCTTGTTCTTCTCAGACATCCAGGGAAACAGAAGGGTTCCCCAAAGAATGAGTGACAGTAAAAATGTTCGAACCCCAAAGTCCCCTCACTCCCCCTCCCACGCACAAGCAGCAGCAAAGCATTGACCCCCCCGACACCTACTACAGCAAAAGCACCAGTACCCTCCACCCACCAAGCAAGCAATAGCAAAGCCCCCAAGAAAGACCACGATAGGCAGTACGACAAAAACTAATCGTTCACCCGACAATTTGACATACCGCAGGCGCTCTCTCTCTCTCTCTCCCTAAATACTGAGCAGAGAGGTATCACCCAGCGAGGGGGGAGACATATTTATCGTAATCAACCCTTCCCTTCCACCCCTTATTTCTTGAACACCTTCAGTCTAGGAATACTTAGAACCCACTCCTATCCCTTTCTTGAGACAAGTCTCCACCTTTCCAACAACTTCTTTATTATTTCTTAGCCTTTCTAATTTTTCTAAATCTTTTATTTTAGTGATTGAACTTGACACAGACCCTTCTGGCCCAACAAGCCCCCACTGTCCAATTAACCTACTATCGACAGTTCTGTGCAAAAGTTTTAGACACATATGTACAGCTAGGGTGTCTAAAACTTTTGCACAGTACTGTAGTAACTTTATGTATTGCACTGTACTGTTGCTTCAAAAGAAATAATTTCATGATATATGTGAGTGACGATAAGCCTGATTCCGATATGGGTCTCTATTGTGGACTGAGAGCGGGAAGGGGGCAGGGAGAGGGGAATCATTGTTGGGAAAAAGGGAAGGGAGAGGGGAGGTAGTGGGAAGCGCCAGAGAGACATTCTGTAATGATCAATAAACCAATCATTTGGAATCAAATGACCTTGCCTGGAGTCTCAGGGCTGGGTGCGTCTACACCCATGCCACCCCCCTGCCCCAGCAGTCCTCTGCCACCTACCCCACACCCCTCCCTCGACGCACCACCCTCGCCATTCCCAACATCCTGTGCTCCCGCTAGAATTACAAACTCGCTCTACGCTCCATGTTGACAAATACAATACTGCGCAGAAGTCTTCGGCATCCTTGCTATGCACATGTAAAAGTTCTGAGCATGCTACATTGGCACTGGAAGCATTGTGGCACGCGTGGGCAGCCCCCAGCACGTACTCAGATTATTAAGGCAAACAACGCATTTCGCGGTATGTTTCAATGTACATCTGATGAATATAACTCATTTCTTTCTTAACCTATACATCTTTGGACTGTGGGAGGAAACCAGAGCACCCGGAGGAAACCCACGTGGTCACAGGGAGAACGTACAAACTCCTTACAGGCAGCAGCAGAACTGAATCTGCGTCACCGTGACCGTAATATCATTACATTATTCGCCACGTTACCATGACAGCCTTGTTTGAAGACTTGCTATTTCTCATACAGAGAGTCATTGAATCATACGTTCCTTTGGCCCACAACGTCTGCCCCCTGCCATCGAAAACCCATTGAAATGAGCAAGAAATGATCTGCCGGAGGAACTCAGCAGGTTGAGCAGAGAACAACAGGAATTCTGCAGATGCTGGAAATTCAAGCAACATACATCAAAGTTGCTGGTGAACGCAGCAGGCCAAGCAGCATCTATAGGAAGAGGTGCAGTCGACGAACTTTGCAGGGGTTGGACTCAAAGCACCAACAATCTCTTCCCTCTCGAGATGCTGCTCGACCCACGAGTCCCTCCGGCAGATTGCTTGCTGTTCCAGTTCTGAGCCGCGACGGTCTCCTGTGTCCCTGTTTTACATGAACCCCATTTTACGATCCCCATGTTCCCATCAGCTCCCCAGATTCTATCCCTCACCTACACCATAGGAGCAATGTACAGTGGCCAATTAACCTCCCAGCCGCAGTCTTTGGAATCTGGGAGGAAACCAGAGCATACAGAGGAGGCCGTGCAGTCACAGGGAAAATCCCACACAATCAGAGATCAGGAGAGAAATTGGGCCACTGTGGTGACTTGAAAGAGGTGCACAAAAGTCTCAGGCCCATACAGTATATATAGCCAGGGTGCTTCAGATTTGCACAGTACTGTATTTCTCAACGTGCAGCGGAGAGCGAGTTTGTAATTCTGGAGGGAGCACAGGATGTTGGGAGTGCCAGGGTGGAGTGCTGTGGGAGGGGTGTAGGCCAGGTGGCACAGAAGGAGTGCCAGGGCTGGGGTGACACAAGTGCAGACACACCCAGCCCTGAGACACCGGGCAAGGTCACTTGATTCCAAACAATTGCTTATTTGTTCGGCCCGATACGTCGACTGTTTACTCTTTTCCATAGATGCTGCCTGGCCTGCTGAGTTCCTCCAGCATTTTCTGTGCGTTGCTTGGATTTCCAGCATCTGCAGATTTTCTCCTGTTTGTGATTGGATTAAAGAATGTCTCCCTGCTTCCCACTCCCTCCTTCTCCCTTCCCCTTTTCCCAACCATGATTCCCTTCTCCCTGCCCCTTTCCCACTCTCAGTCTACAAAAGAGACACTTATCAGAATCAGCTTTATCATCACTCACATGCGTCATAAAATGTGCTTACTTTTGCAGCCACAGTTAAGCAGAGTCTGTGGGAGGGAAATAATGGTTCACATTGGGTTGAAGCCCAGCATGAGAACTCTTCAAGGGTTGGACTCAAAACATCAACAATCTCTTCCCTCTCTAGATGCTGCTCGACCTATGTGCAGAGCAATACATAAAATTACTCCAGTCCTGTGCAAAAGCCTTAGGCTCCCTAGCTATATACTGTATATGTTCCTAAGACATTTGCACAGTTCTGTATATGTTTAAGAGAGGCATAGAGAGTGGACAGGCAGCAGCCTTTCCCAGGGCAGCAATGGCCAATATCATAGGACATGCATTTAGCATGAGAGGAGGAAAGTTTAGCTGAGATGTATTCAACACAGAAAGCGGTGGGTAGCTGGAATGCACTGCCGGTGTTGATGATAGAGCCTAATACAATAGGGACATTTAAAAAACTCTTTGGCACAGGGATGAAAGAAAAATGGAGGGTTATGGGCAGTGTAGGAGAGAGGGTTGGATTGATTGTGGAGTATGTTTATATGGGTCGGCAGAACGTTGTGGGCCGAAGGGCCTGTACTGTGCTGGTGCTGTCCTATGTTCAATAGAATATAGAATGTTACAGCACAGTACAGGCCCTTCAGTCCACAATGTGGTACTGAGATTTTAGTCCAATCTAAGATCAATCTACCCATCCCTCCTGCATAGCCCTCCATCTTTCTACCACCCATGGGCCTGTTTAAGAGTTTCTTAAATGCCCCAATGTATCTGCTCCTACCACCACCCTTGGCAGAGGTTTCCAAGCACCCACCAGTCTCTGCATCAAAAGTGTACCACTGACGTTCCCCCCTAAACTTCATGCCCCCTCGTATTAGTCATTTCCACCCTGGGAAAAAGTCTCCAGACATTCACCTGATCCATGCCTCTTATCATCTTGTAGACCTCTATCAAGTCACCTCTCATCCTCCTTCACTCCAAAGAGAAACGCCCTAGTTTGCTCAACCTAACCTATCTATATCCCAGATTTTTTTCTTGCACCGCTGACCTCCTTTTTAATATTATCTTCCTGTGCCCAAACCCCAGTATTAGTTGGGACCACACCACAGCATAACAAAAACTCACGCTTTGCCAAGATGCAAACCATCCGGTGTGTATAGATCCCTGAACTGATCCCGATATCCCTGGAGTCTGAATCTCACCGGGACCACCTTGCCAGCCAGGGATTTATTTGTGCCATCTCCTGTTCCTATATTCTCCAGGGCGCAATCCTCTGATTACTCCCTTTCATGCCCTGTCACCTTAATCTCTTTCTTAACTCCTTCTAATCTATCTGCGGTACATCGTCCTTCTTCCAACTTATCTCATTGCTACTGATATGGACAGTCACCTCTGGAGAACAAGAGACCGCAGATGCCGGAACCTGAAGCAAGGAAAAACAAATTCCTGGAGGAAGTCAACGAGCCAGGGAGTATCTGTGGAGGGCAATGGGCTGCCGAAGTGTAGGATCGAGACCCTTCATCAGGTCTCAGCCCAGGGCGTCGATTGCCTGTTCTCTCCTCCGTAGATGCTGCCTGACTCGCTGATTTCCTACAGCCTTTGGTGTGTGTTGCTCAAGATCTGCAGAATCCAGTGTCTTTGACGTTTCATCCATCATCTGGACTGGCTTCATCTCAGTCCAGGTGAGGGGTCGCGACCCGAAGCATCAAGTGCCCACTTCCCCACACAGATGCTGCCTGGCCTGCTGAGAGACAGAGGGGATAGAGCTACTCTAAAGAGGGGTGGGGAAATAGCTCGCAAGAGACCGGTGGATCCAGGAGGGGTTAGGGGACGGAAAGAAGGAGAACAGAAAAAAAACGACCGAGGTTGGGAGGTGATGGGTGGACATGACAAAGGGCTGAAGATAGTGAAATCCAATAGGAAAGGAAGATGGAGCATGAACCAAATAAGGGGAGTGAGGAGGGCAGATGGGAACAGTGGGGTGAGGGGTCCTAGTCCTACTGGGAGGATGGTGTGGCTAATGAGCAAGTGGGTAGAGGACAGTAAGTAAACAGAGAGATGGGGGTCTGAGGGTGGGGTCAGTGTCAGATGCTGGGTAGATTATGAGGTGAGAGAAAGGGGATTGGGGAAACAAGTAATGTCACTATGTACTGGATTAAATCACAGAAAAAATATACTTTAAACACTATTATTATTGGATTACTTGCTGTCTATAATGCCGCAGTTTAAACCAAAGCTTGTTTGTACTTTTCAGGGATCTGTTTCTCATGTCCCGCAAACACCTATAATTTCTGACTGAAGGTAAAACTTGTAGCAATGATTACCAGAGACAGAGTGTACCTGTCTCGGTGTGTACCTGTCCCAGAGTGCACCTGTGCCAGTCAGCACCTAAGTGTCATCCCAGCAAGTACCTGTGACAGCATTCACCTGCCCTAGTCAGTATCTGCATCAATGTATACCTGTCCAGTATGCACCTGTGCCAGGGTGTGCCTGTCTTGGTGTGCACCTGTCCGAATGCGTACCTGTCCCGGTGCGCACCTGTCCGAATGCGTACCTGTCCCGGTGCGCACCTGTCCGAATGCGTACCTGTCCCGGTGTGTACGATAAGTGACAATATCACGTTTGTTTTTCTCTTTCCAGATTGCGTGCGGCATGCTGCGTTGAATGTTTCCCCGGAGTAATGACATCATCTGTTGTTAAATCAGCAAACAACAGTGGGAGAGAAAGGTCTGAAGGAAAATAGGGACTGGGATAAGAGTGTGCTGAGAGAGAGAATGAGGGGGGTGGAGAGAGAAAGTGAAAGAAAGAAAGGGTGAAAGAAAGAGAGAGGGGGAGAGAGAGAAAGAGAGAGGGGAAGATAGAGAGAGAAAGATCAAGATGGGGTGAGAGAGAGAGGAAGGTCAAAAGAAGGATAAAGAGAGAAGGAAAATGGAAAGGGAGAGGGGTAGAGATGGGGGAATGGGGAGGGAGAGAGAGGGGGGAGAAAGATAGGAGAGAGAGAGGTGGGATGAGGGAGAGAGAATAAGAGTTGGAGAGAGAAGGACTCCATCTTAATTCAGTCTCTTACAGTGAACCCACCCCAGACCTACTTCATCCTCTCCCAGCCCCCTGCCTCAGCTGTACACTCCCACTCCACCCGAGCTGAGATTTGTTCTCTCTCCGTTTCTGTGCAGATGTCTCTAGATACTGAAGACCAAAATGATCCCACCATGGAATCTCCCGGGAACTGTGTCCCTCTGGTTCTCTTATGTAGCCATCAGAGCCAGTGTATCAGTCAGAACTTCAATCAAAGATATGACTTAACTTCAAATTACATCAGTCTAACAGATGTTTTAAAAACAGTGCCTCTCTGATGCAGACTAGATGCTCAATGCAGAGTGGAAAAGATTCAGTGTTGAGCTGTAGCCAAGTCTGGAGAGGAGTCCATTACAGAATGAGTGATCTGTGAGTTCAAATCCCATCAATCCAGTTGGGAAATGCAAGCAAGCTGAATTTTAGAAAACTTCTTTCCAAATAGAGCTGGTTTTAGTAACATGTACTTGGAGATCAGCAGTCTCTTGTTAAAAACTTATTTCTTGTATCTTCTAACATCTCCACCACCCATCAGCCTCACACCTCAAACCTCATAGAATCATAGAACACTACAGCACAAAGACAGGCCCTTCAGCCCATCTAGTCTGTACAGAATTATATTCTGCCTAGTCTCATCAGCCTGCACCTGGACCTTAGCCCTTCATACCCCTGCCATCCATGTATCTATCCAAATTTCTCATAAATGTAGGAAAAGCCTGTTTGTCTTTACCCTATCTATACTTCACTATAATTCTGTAACCCACGAATCTCCCCCTCATTTTCCTATACTCCAGAGAATAAAGTCCTAACCTTTTCAAACTTCCTCTACAACTTAATTCCTGACCACATCCTCGTAAGTTTTCTCTGCACTCTTTCAACCTTATCGATATCTTTCCTGTAGGTGGATAACCAGAGCTGCACACAAGACTCCAAATTTGGCTTCACCAAAGTCTTCCCCCAGCACTGGATGCAGGCCTCTGGATCTGAGCAGCTGCACCTCTGTGTAGCTCATGGAATATTGGCTGAAGGAAACCTGCCCTCCTCTCTCTGGCAGGGCTATTTATTTTAATTTTAATTAGCGATACAGCACGGAGAAGGCCCTTCTGGCCCTTCAAGTCACGTCACCCCAGCAACCCCCCAATTAACCCTAAACTAATCACGGGACAATTTACAATGACCAATTAACCTACCCGGTATGTCTAAGGAAAAGGGTACCCTCCCCCCTCCCCATCTTCTTACTCTGACACCTCATCTTTTTTTCTCCAGTCCTGCTGAAGGGTCTCGGCCCGAAATGTCAGCTGTTCACTCTTTTCCCTAGATGTTGCCCGGCCTGCTGAGTTCCTCCAGCATTTTGTGTGTGTTACTTGAATATTGAAAGGCCTATTGAAAGTGCATGTGGAGAGGATGGTTCTATTAGTGGGAGAGTCTTGGACCAGAGGCACAGCCTCAGAATACGAGCTCTCCTTTAAAACGGAGATACAGCGGAAATTCTTTAGCCACAGGGTGATGATTCTGTGGAATTCATTGCCATAGATGGCTGTGGAGGCCAAATCATTGGGTATATTTAAAGTGGAGGTTGACGGATTCTTAATTAGTAAGGACATCAAAGGTTATGGGGAGAAGGCAGGAGAATGGGGTTGACTTACTTACTTCCTGCTTGTTGTGCTGCTGGCATTTAGGACAGCAATAAAGGTTTCCATCTCTGTCTGTCCGTACTGTCACACGCAGATGTAGAACGATTCTTCATTGCTGTTTCTGCAACAAGTTTTTTTAAACCGGTCGTGGCTGTTAACCCTGAGCTGAACCGCCCCCCCCCCAAACCTGGTGGACCACTCTTAGTCTGGTCTCTCCACCCTTTGACCTGTTTGGCATGGGTGACCCTACCAAGAGCCAAAGCACTAGGACCTGACTCCAGCCAGCCCAGCTCGCTGGGTCGTTGAGGCACACACCACCTCCAAACTTTACAACAAGGATGTGGTCCTCTTGGAGGAGAATAGGGTTGAGAGGGATATTAAATCAGCTATGATCCAACGGCAGTGCAGACTGACTGGGCTAAGTGGCCAAATTCTGCCCTGTATCTTGTGGACTATGTGTCAGTAATGAATGGGGAGACTTATTGGATTTTATAAGTTGAGAATTAATGAGGAAAGATGATCCTCTGGATTCGAGAAACTGGGGGAATTTGATCCATTGGATTCTATATTGGTGATAAATAAGGAATTATACCGCTGAGATTCTATAAGCTGATGGTTAGTGGGGAAAGATGACTCACTAGATCCTATAAATTGCGACAGTTGAAGTGAGCTGTTACAGTAATATATACTTCCTGGGATTCACACAGATCCATCTATTAATCAACGTGTTTCATGAGACTAGTTTCTATCTGCTGCAATATATCTTTCCCTTTCCTTTGCATTGCACCATTTCATCTTGGTGACAATGTCTTTTAAGAGCCTCATAGGAGACAGAAAGTTATTAACCAATGTCCAAGGATATAAATTTATAATGTTAGTCTTTCTTGTACAGGAAGGTTTTCAATTCACCGGTTACGAATATAGAACATTGGATGGAATGATGAGGTCATTAGTTATGCGCTCACTCCATCAAAATCTGACAAGCTTCTCTTTCCTCCTTTATTTACACGCATTTCTGTCCATTTCCCTTCGGCCAAGGTGTATTTATAGGTTACATTCAGTGGCCACTTTATTAGCGACCTCCTGTACCTAATAAAATGATCTCAGCATGTATATTCATGATCTTCTGCTGCTGTAGCCCATCCACTTCAAGGTTCGAGGTATTGTGCTCCAAGTTTCACCAATTGCCTGGTGTTCCTCTCTCCCCTCCTCCCCCCCACCTTTCTAATCTATGCCTCAGCCTTTTTTCTCCAGTCCTGCCGAAGGGTTTCAGCCCGAAATGTCAACTGTACTTTCTTCCTGAGATGCTGCCTGGCCTGCTGAGTTCCTTCAGTATTTTGTGTGTGTGTGTGTGTGTTGTGCATTCAGGGATGGTTTTCTGCACACCACTGTTGTAACGTGAGGTTGTTTGAGTTACTGTCGCCTTCCTGTCAGCCTGAACCAGTCTGGTCGTTCTCCTCTGACCTCTCCCATGAACAAGGTCTTTTCACCCACAGAACTGTCACTTACCAGAGTCTTTTTTTCTGCACCAGTCTCTGTAAACTCCAGAGACTGTTGTGCATGAAAAGCCCAGGAGATCAACAGTTTCTGAGATACGCAAACCACCCCGTCTGGCACCGGACATGAAAATCCCAGGAGACCAGCAGTTTCTGAGATACTCAAATCATCCCATCAGGCACCAACAATCATTCCACAGTCAAAATCATTTAGATCACATTCCTTCCCCATGCTGATGTTTGGTCTGAAGAACAGCTGAACCTCGTGACCATGTCTGCATGCTTTTATGCATGGAGTTGCTGCCACGTGATTGGCTGATTAGATATTTTCATTAACGAGCAGGTGTATTTAATAAAGAGGCCACTAAGTCTGTTTTTGATGGTGGAGGCATCACAGATTCTCTGTGGGCTTGGTCTGAGCAGATAGTCAGAGGGTGGGTATACCTGGAAGTGACATTGCTGGCAGGACTTCTCATTCAACAGGCTATGATTAATTCAAAATGATCATGGTAAGTACCTTCCCAGCTCTCGGGATTTGCCCATGCTACCAGTCGATTGTCACTGGACTTGGGATCCCTCTGCACAGGCAGAATACTTTAGGTCATTAACAATCTAACGTAATTGTCAAAGGTAGTAAGAATACTGCTCTTCTAGTTAAAACGATAAGAATATAGCTCGTGTTTAAATAAGTATATTCCCAAATGATCCCGGAATGAAAGGGTTAATATAAAGAGCGTTTGATGGCTCTGGGCCTGTACTCACTGGAACTCAGAAGAATGTGGGGGATCTCATTGAAACCTATTGAATATTGAAAGGCCTAGATAGAGTAGACGCGAAGGGGATATTTCCTATAGTGGGAGAGTCTAGGACCAGAGGGCACAGCTTCTGAATAGAAGGACACCCCTTTAGAACAGAGATGAGTAGGAACTTCTTTAGCCAGAAGCTGGTGAATCTGTGCAATTCATTGCCACAGTCGACTGCAGAAGCCAAATCATTGGTTACATTTAAAGTGGAGGGTGGTTGGTTCTTGGTTAGTCAGGGCTTTAATGGTTACAGGGAGATGGCAGGAGAGTGGGGATGAGAGGGAAAATAAATCAGCCGTGATGGAATGGCAGAGTAATTGAGATGGGCCAAATGGCCTAATTTTGCTCCTGTGTCTTATGATCTTAATTAACTAAATAATTAGAAGCACAGAGTACAAGAGCGAGGAAACTGTCATAAATCTTCATTAAGCACTAACTTGGCCACAACTGGAGAAGCATCCAGTTCTGGGCACCATACTTTAGGAAAGATGTGATAGCAGGAGGAAGGGAGAGCTGGCGTAATTCATCGGTGTGTTACAAAGGAGAGTTTGGACAGACCGGGGTTGCTTTGTCTGGAGTGACAGAGGCCTAGGGGAAGTGTGATCGAACTTTATAAAATTATGAGTGGCTTCTATCATATAGAGACAGCCAGTATCCCTTTCCCAGGTTCAAAATGTCTAATACTAGAAGACACGCATTTAAGAAAAGGGACTGAAAGCTCAGGGGAGAGGTACAGGAAAAGTTTTTAACACAGAGAGTGGAGAGTGCCAGGAATGTGCTACCTGGGCTGCTGGCGGAGGCAAATGTGATAGAGGCTCTTGGATGTGCACACGAATATGTAGGGAAAGAGGGGATATGGACCATGTGTAGACAGTCGGGATTAGATGCCATTAGCTTAAGTTGTTCCTCCAAAGGGCCTATTCCTGTGCTGTACTATATTATAACATTGAAGGAGGCCCCCTTCAGCCCCTCTAGGCTATACTAACTCAACCTCCAATCACACCACAGTTGCTCTTCTGGTTTTGACAATAATGGGAGAGTGAGCATCGTGCTGGCAGGAGAGCTAGGAAACAGAGAATGCTGGAAAACCTCAGCAGGTCAGGTAGCATCGGTGGAAACAGAAACTATTAATATTTCTGCAACGTTACCTGCTTCTCTTTCCACGGATGCTGACTGACCTGCTGAGTGTTTCCAGCAGTCACCATTTTCTGTTTTTACATCAGATTGGCTCAGTTTACTTGTATACGTTTCTGAGACAGGTACGGCCAGCAAACATTAAGAGCTCATTACAACAGACCGAGAAGCTGAATGTGATGGTAACTGCCACCATGCACCACTTCAACTCATCCTATCACAGACATTCCTTTTATTCTAGCTATCCCCCTGATTTGCTAAAGACTAATTTGCACCTCTCTCTTTCCAAGTTCTGATAACGGATCACAGACCTGATATTTTAACTGTTCCTCTTTCTACAGATGCTGTCCAACCTGCTGAGTATTTCCAGCATTTTCTGTATTTTTTTCAGGTTTCCAACATCTGCAGGATGCTCTATTTTCATTTACTGGTGGCGGGGTGGAAATATGTCTCTGCCAAAGGAGGTGTAGGGCGTTCCTTCCCTCCACTAGCCTGCAGATCACCCTTGGGCAGGGTGTAGCGCCTGATTCGCCCTTCCCAATCAGGGTCACGTGAAGCCATTGGAGGAGGTGGTGGATGGTCGTCTGAGTAGCTGGTGCAAATAACAAGTCCTGTTTATGCAACCACTATTGCCAAGCAGACAATCTCTGAAGAGTATTGATAATGGCTAGGACCACTCATCTTATAAAGACACTGCCCAGAAGAAGGAAATGACAAACCAGTTCTGTACATTATTTGCCAAGAACAAACATGGTCATGAAAAGACCATGATCGTCCATGTCATACGACATGGCGTATAATGATGATGACTGTTATAACAGAGCCTACATTACCTATTGATGTTCAACAGCCTCTCGTTGACGTCTAGTTTTATCCATCTGGTTTCATGCTTACACCCTGATGTCCTACAGCTTCTCAGAACCAAGTATAGACTCTTGTTGCAAGGTCAAGGCAAAATAGGGCAAGAGAGCTCCCCCAGCTCAGGTTTAAAGTGGAGAATAGTAGTTGTAGGGTGCCAGGAGATCCCTGAATTAAGTCGAAACATACAGTGAAATGTGTTGTTTCCATGATGTGCTGGAGGCAGCCCAAAAGTGCTGCCGCAGGTTCCAGCTCCAACATTTCATGCCCACAAGGTTCAGCAGGACAAGACAGGCAGCAACAAGAACAACAATATCAAAACAGACCCCAGGACTTGCCGATCATGGCCTTTAGGGCTCGGCTTCTAGACTCGCATGGACGTCCAAACAGTTTGAACAAAAGAACGCCAAGCCCCTTCACTCCATCCACGACACGCGGAATTTCCCAGTGCCCGCCCATCTTAATTCCAGCCCGATTCCCACTCAGACATGTCAGTCCATGGCCTCTTCTGCTTCCATGATGGGGCCACTCTCAGGTTGGGGAAGAAGCCGGAATTCCGTCTGCATTGCTTCCAACCTTTTGGCGTCAGCACCGATTTCTCCAACTTCCAGTAATTTCTCCACTTCCCCTTTCACTCTTTCTCCATTCCCCTTTCTGGCTTCCCTCTTACCCCTTCTCTTCTCCTCACCTTCCTTCCACTTCTCCTTAGTGCCCCTCCTCCTTCCTTTTCTCCCATGGTCCACTTTCCTCTTCGATCCGATTCCTCCTTCTTCAGCCCTTTACCCTTTCCACCTATTGCCTCCCAGCTTCTCACTTCATCCTCCCTCCCCTAACCACCTACCTTCCCCCTCACCTGGCTTCACCGATCACTTCCACCTTCCCCACACATCCCCTCCCCACCTGCTTATTCTGGCTTCTTCCCCCTTCCGCTCCAGCCCCGATGAGGGGTCTCAGCCCAAAATGTTGGCTCTTTATTCCTTTCCATTGATGCTGCCTGACCTGTCGAGTTCCTCCAGTGTTCTGTGTGTGTTACCAAGGAGGACAAGTTCTTTTGTTCAGGCCAATGGACTGGTCACTGTCACTCGTGGAAGGCTTAACCAGAATGCACGCAGATTGAAATGATTAACAGGATGTGTTCGCCCAGTCAGCGCTGTATGATTCATGGAGCTGTGATTAACTCTGACAAACCAGCGGCTGATGGTGCTCTTTTGGCTGCGATCCCTTTCTGTTAGAAATTTCAATCACCATTACACACCCAGAGTGGGTTGAAAGGCCAAACGAACAGCAGGTCCCAGTGGCCTTCTGAGCAAACTAATTCCATCAAGCCATACGCTCTCCGCTGCCTGCTTTACTGAATGGGTTTGTTGTGTGACTGCCTGTCTCCAGCTAACCAACAACCGCCCTCTGCCTGTTTCTGTTGTGCTGCTTAGACGGTCAGGGACCACTTCACTAGCTACACCTGCTCGCCAATGTAAGTGTCTAATCAGCCAATCATGTGACAACAACTCAATGCATAAAAGCATGCAGGCACAGTCAAGAGGTTCAGTTGTTGTTCTGATCAAACATCAGAATGGGGAAGAAATGTGATCTAAGTCAGGGGTCCCCAACCTTTTTTGCACTGTGGACCAGTTTAATATTGACAATATTCTTGCGGACCGGCCGACCAGGGGGGTGGGTGTTCAAGTAGGGTTAAACTCACCCCAACATGTCTTTTACAGTTAGGGTTGCCAACTTTCTCACTCCCAAATAAGGGACAAAAGTAGCAGTCAAATCCCAAGACACTTGTGTTTACCCCAGGAAAGGCTACCATGACCATGAAGCCTTGCGCGGGCACCTGTGTGCGCATGCGCGTACGTGCCAATTTTTTTCCCACAAATCAGTTTTGCCTTAATCTTCCTGACTACACTGTACATACATTATTTCTACATTATATAGGCTGTGTATTTATCTATCATTCCTGCTTTCACTATATGTTAGTGTTATTTTAGGTTTTATGTGTTATTTGGTATGATTTGGTAGGTTATTTTTTGGGTCTGGGAACGCTCAAAAATTTTTCCCATATAAATTAATGGTAATTGCTTCTTCGCTTTACGCCATTTCAGCACAAAAGGTTTCATAGGAATGTTCTACCTTAGCTGGAGAAATACGGGACAAGGGCGGTCCCGTATGGGACAAACCAATATAGCCCAATATACGAGATATCCCGGCAAATACGGGACAGTTGGCAACCCTATGTTCAAGTTCAACAGTGCGTGACAGGGAATGAGGAAAGATGCAGCTGACTCATATCGTTTCCTCACGGACCGGTAGCACATGCTTTGCGGCCCGGTGGTTGGGGACTGCTGATCTAAGTGACCTTGACCATGGAAACTGTTGATTGACTTGAATTTTCATGCACAACAGCCTCTAGAGTTACAGAGAATAGCATGAAAAACAAAACCAAAAAAAAACAACATTTTTTGGTGCCAGATAGGGTGGAACAATTGTTGGTGCCAGACGGGGTGGTTTGAGTATTTCAGAAACTGCTGACCTTTTGAGACTTTCACACACAACAGAATCTACAGAGAATGGTGAGAAAACAAAAAAAACATCCAGTGAGCGGCAGTTCTGTGGGCGAAAACACCTTGTTAGTGAGAGAGGTCAGAGGAGAATGGCCAGACCTATTCAAGCTGACAGGAAGGCGACAGTAACTCAGATAACCTCACGATACAACAGTGGTGTGCAGGAGAGCATCTCTGAATGTACAACATATTGAACATTGAAGTGGATGGGCTACAGCAGCAGACGACCACACTGGGCTCCACTCCTGGACCTAATAAAATGGCCACTGAGTGCACATTCAGTTACTGAGGTCCATGCCCATAGATCCCCCCAAAGTTCTCGTGCACGTTGATAGGGTTGTTGATAAGGCACATGGTGTGTTGGCCTTCATTAGAGGATGGGGGCAGAGTTCAAAAGCCACAGAGTAATGTTATAGCTCTATAAAACGCAAACACGAGGACATCTGCAGAATCTGGAATTTCAAGCAACACACATAAAAGTTGCCGGTGAACACAGCAGGCCAGGCAGCATCTCTAGGAAGAAGTACAGTCAACGTTTCAGGCTGAGACCCTTCATCAGGACTAACTGAAAGAAGAGCTAGTAAGGGATTTGAAAGTGGGAGGGGGAGGGGGAGATCCGAAATGATAGGAGAAGACAGGAGGGGGAGGGATGGAGCCAAGAGCTGGACAGTTGATTGGCAAAGGGGATATGAGAGGATCATGGGACGCGAGGCCGAGGGAGAAAGAAAGGGGGAGGGGGAAAGCCCAGAGGATGGGCAATAACGATGGGGTACGAGGGGGAGGTGGGGCATTAACGGAAGTTAGAGAAGTCAATGTTCATGCCATCAGGTTGGAGGCTACCCAGACAGAACATAAGGTGTTGTCTATAGGAAGAAGTACAGTCAACGTTTCGGGCCGAGACCCTTCTATAGGAAGAGGTACAGTCGACATTTCGGGCCGAGACCCTTATAACACCTTATATTCCATCTGGGTAGCCTCCAACCTGCTGGCATGAACACTGACTTCTCTAACTTCTGTTAATGCCCCACCTCCCCCTTGTACCCCATCCATTATTGCCCATCCTCTGGATTCCCCCCACCACTTTCTTTCTCCCTCAGCCTCCCGTCCCATGATCCTCTCATATCCCTTTTGCCAATCAACTGTCCAGCTCTTGGCTCCATCCCTCCCCCTCCTGTCTTCTCCTATCATTTCGGATCTCCCCCTCCCCCTCCCACTTTCAAATCTCTCACTAGCTCTTCTTTCAGTTACTCCTGACGAAGGGTCTCAGCCCGAAACGTCGACTGTACCTCTTCCTAGAGATGCTGCCTGGCCTGCTGCGTTCACCAGCAAATTTTATGTGTGTAGCTCTATAAAACCCTGGTTAGACCACACTTGAAATATTGTGTTCAGTTCTGTTCACCTCATTGTAGGAAGGATTCAGAAGCTTTAGGGAGGCTGCAGAGGAGACTTACCAGGATTCTACCTGGATTAAAGAGCACGTCTTAGGATAATAGGGTGAGTGAGCTAAAACTTTTCTCTCTAAAGTGAAGGAGGATGAGAGGTGACTTGATTGAGATGTACCAAATATTAGTAAATATAGATCAAGTGGGCAGACAAATATTTTTTCTCTCCCAGGGTGCAAATGACTAATATGAAAGAGCATAATTTTAAGGTGATTTGAGGAAATTACAGGGAGGATTGACAGAGATAAGGTTTTTACACAGAGGTGTGTGGAGAGTACTGCCAGTGGTGATGGTAGAGGCAGATGCATTAGGGACATTTTCGAGCCTGTTAGATGGGCAGCTGGATGATAGAAAAATGGGGAAGGGAAGGGTCCTGCCGAAGGGTTTTGCCCTGAAACGTTGACTGTACTTTGTCCGTAGATGCTGCCTGGCCTGCTGAGTTCCTCCAGCACTTTGTGTGTGTCGCTTTGGATTTCCGGCATCTGCGGATTTTCTCTTGTTGGTGAGGGAAGGGTTAGATTGATCTCAGAGTAGGTTAAAGATCGGCACAACATCCTGGGCCAAAGGGCCTGTACTGCGCTTACTGTACTGTGTGCCATGTTGCCATGGCATTGGTACATTTGATTTCAGGAGTGAGTTCCGTCTTTAAAGTTCAAGCCTCTCTTAAATAATACATGACAGGATGCCAAATAAAGATTTTAAATCACCTGTAGAGATCATTTCCTCTTTCAACCCAGTGCTACAATCCTGGACACCTTTGGTGGCTGGCTCTGAGCTTCAATAACCCAATGCACATTCACCCTGTGGATGCCTTGTGATTCTGTCCAGCCTGCCGTGAGGGACTCGTGTCCTGAGTCACCAGAGCTTTTCCCCCACTGATGAGGGGCACAAGTCAGGGGTATAATGGAACATGCTCCCTCTCCTTGTGTACAGCTGCCGCAGGAAACTCAGTATGGCCTGGACAGAGAGTCCACCTGGCTTGCACCCATCCTCAGATGTGACAGCATCCCTCCTGAAGGATGATCTCAGCTCAGCCTCAGGGCCTGAAACGACAGGGTCCTCGGAGACTGTGGTTGTTCATGATGGCTCCCCCATGTTTTGACGGTCAAAACGAGCATAGGAGACATTGATGTCATTTGGAAGTGAAGCCTTGTTGCCACCTATGTCGCTTGGTTTCACTTTGTAAGGGGTGATAGCATTCAAGCCCTGTCAAGCATCCTTCATTCATTCAAGGTTAGTTTGGAATTGCCCGTGAGATAGCTCTGGTTTCTTCCCACATCCCAAGTACATGCGGGTTGGTAGATTAATTGGTTAGGGTAAAACACCTCTAGTGTGGGTAGATGGTGGGAGATGTGTGGGAAAATAGGCTGTAAAAAAATAGGTGGGGGTGGAATTTGGTTTTTCATTGATTAAACTGTAATTCTTTGTTCTACTGTGAATGCCTGCTAGAAAATATATCTCAGAGTTGCATATGGTAACATATAGGTACTTTGAGAACACTGGACAGCAAAGATTTTTCTTCCTGATTATTTTTGGGTGTATATTATGGATTTTGGGCTGCTGATCATGAAAATCACCATGAAATTTTCTTACCATGCACAATTTTTCTGAAACCATCTACATTTGTTATTTCAATTCATAAATCAGGTCAGAATAATTGATGCCAAGATTAAGGAAGATGATTTGGTTGGTCCACAAGTCTAACAGGTCATCAATGACAGGCAATTCAAAGAACTTCTAATGGGACTGGAGAAAATCGCATGGAAGGCATTCAAAGATGTGTTGAAAAGTTTCTTGGCACCAGTCTACATGCAGCTGGTTGGCAACACGCTTCAAGCATACAAAACCATGAAGTGCAACATGCCACTAAAAATTCACTTTCTGTATTTCCATTTAGACTTCTTCCCTGCAAATCTGGCGCTGTCAGTGACGAGCATGGTGAAAGGTTTCACCATGACATCCTGGTCATGGAGAAACGACATCAGGGCAACTGGAATCCATCAATACTGGCTGATTATTGTTGGACACTTAAGCGAGAAGCCTCGGGCACTGAGCACAAATGAAAATCATCAACAAAACATTTTTAGCTTAGTTGAACTATTGCAAAACATCAACACCATTATGCAATTAAACATATCATATTCAATAAAAAGCTAATTTCTTGTTTCTCCAAATCCCTATGTGATACAAGTAATCTGAAATTATATTTGTGTTTGGCTTCAAGCAGTCTATCATAAACATTAAACATTTCTGAGGAAGCAACACTTTTGGAAAAATTTGGTGTCCAATATTATCAGCAAAAGCTTCCTCCCCTACAGCAGGAGGTACGGTGGCCCAGCAAGAGCATCTGGTTCGATCCTGACCTCCAGTACTGTCCGTGTGGAGTCTGCATGTTCTCCCTGTGACTGGGTGGGCTTACTCCAGGCGCTCCAGTTTCCTGCCACATCCCAAAGGCGTGCAGGTCGGCAGCTTAATTGGCTGCTGTGATTTGCCCCTAGTGTGTAGCTGAATAACATAATCTGGGGGAGATGATGGGAATGTGGGGAGGATTTTAAATGGGACTGTAGAATTATAGAATCATAGAAATCTACAGCACATTGCAGGCCCTTCAACTCGAGGTGTTGCCTGGATTAGAAAGCATGTCTTATGAGAATAGGTTGAGTGAACTTGGACTTTTCTCCTTGGAGTGACAGAGGATGAGAGGTGACCTGATAGAGGTGTATAAGAAGAGGAGAGGCATTGATAGTGTGGATAGCCAGAGGCTTTTTCCCCAGGACTGAAATGGCTAACACGAGGGGACATAGTTTTAAGGTGCTTGGAAGTAGGTACAGAGGGGATGCCAGAGGTAAGTGTTTCACACAGAGAGTGGTGGGTCATGGAATACACTGCCGGCGATGGTGGTGGAGGGGGATACAATAGAGTCTTTTCAGAGACTCTTAGATAGGTACATGGAGTTTAGAAAAATAGAGGGCTATGCGGTAGGGAAATTCTAGGCAGTTTCTAGAGTAGGATACATGGTCAGCACAACATTGTGGGCCGAAGGGCCTGTAATGTGCTGTAGGTTTCTATGTTCTATGTTAACTCTATGTCGGTGACAGTTCAAGATGGCAGCTCAGCCCCATCAACCCAAGGAAAGTTAGGCAAGGATATAAAATGCCAATCTAGCAAGAGACTCCCATGTCTGTTTGGATGAGGGCAAAAATATATCATGTTATAAACTCTGAGATAGATGTTATGGGTTCTTTTATAAGAGCTGGAACAGGGTTAACAGGAAAGCTGTTATGGGACCGGGCACTGGTCTCAGCTAGCTCGTTGCTGCTTGGGACGTCTTACTGTAAGAAAATGGCTGATATGCACTCAGTGGCTGCTTCATCGGGTTCACCTGTACACCATCTCGTTAATGTAAATATCTTAATCAGCTAATCACGTGGCAGCAACTCAATGCATAAAAGCATGCAGACATGGTCAAGAGGTTCAGCTGTTGTTCAGCCCAAACATCAGAATGAGAAAGAAATGTGATCTAAGGGACTTTGACCGTGGAATGATTGTCGATGCCAGACTGGATGATCTGAGTATCTCAGAAACTGCTGATCCCCTGGGAGTTTTAAGCACAACAGTCCCTACAGTTTACAGAGACCGGTGAAAAAAAATGAAAAAAAAACATCCAGTGAATGGCAGTTCTGTGGATGAAAACATTTTTTTTTAATGAGAGAGGTCAGAGGAGAATGACAAGAGTGGTTCAAGATACCAGGAAAGTGACAGTAACTCAAATAACCATGGGTTACAACAGTGGTGAACAGAAGATCTCTGAATGCACAACACATCCAACCGTGACGTGGATGGGCCACAGCAGCAGAAGATCACACCAAGTTCCACTCCTGCACCTAATAAAGTGGTCACTGGGTGTAGATCGTATTTTATTCTGATAACAATATACCATTAGCTGGGAATTGCTTTAGAGTTGTTGAATCCCAACAGTAGTTTTCCGGCCAGTGCCCTGAATACAGGATTAGAGAATGTCAGCGGCCATTGTAAATCAACAAAATTCCACAGGCACATTTAATCCAAAGGTTCAAAGATTCAAAGTACATTTATTACTAAAGTGTGTATGGAGTATACCACCCTGAAATCCATCCTCCCCACGGATAGTCACAAGACAAAGAAGAACAGTGGAACCAACCCACCCAAAGAGAAACATCACACATCAAATGCACAAAGGACAACATAAAAAGAGCAAAAACACAGAATATAAAACACAAAATCAAAAGGCATATTTCAGTTCAGTTCAGCTCAGTGTCCACGGTGAGATCTGAATTTTATGCAAATTCAAAGCTGAAGGGAAATGTTTCTGTGCGCCACAAATTCAGCAAATTGCTATCTTGTTAACATACCTTGATTTAAATATTACACTCTGACACCATCGTAAATTCTACCAGTGTATTCCTCAATGGTGCTTTCAGTTCATTATCTGCCTTTGCTGCAGCTCAGGTACTAAAGCCCATCTCCTTTTAACTTCATGCTTGTCGCTCCTAAAGCCTTTGCACTCCACTTTGCAGCCCCCAAAGCCTCCACTTTGTTCAAACTGATCCACCTTGGCAAACGTTGGAGACAACCACATTCCTTTGGGGTAAGAGTCAAATATACAGATGGAACTATATTAGGGCTGGTATGTGTGGCGACACTTGCGATGTACTCCATCACATTCGGATGTGTTGGTTGTTGAAGCAAATGACGCCGTTTACTGTATGATTTGCTCCATGGGTGATAAATAATCTTGTATCTTGTAACATAGATTACTTTTCACCCTCGTAATCACGTCTTCCAGCCTCATTTTTCACGTAGGCTTTAAGACCATAGGCAAAGGAACAGAATCAGGCCACTCAGCCTGTCAAGTCTAGCCGTGCTTCTAACTATGATGTCCATTTCTTTGACTCTTTGCCATTGAGGGTTCTGGATTCCTCCCCCTTCCAAAGCTCTCTAACTTGACCTTTCTCCCCTGTCAGAAACTGGCTACAAAACCACTCCTTGTGGGAACGTTGACAACTGCAACACCAGAAGGTTGAAGAGATGCATCCTCCATAGACGCTGCCTGACCTGCTGAATTACTCCAGTATTGTGTGTGTGTTGAAATACCAGTACCTTGAGGTCCTGAGGTTCCCAAAGATTTGGGGATGTAATCTAAAATCCCTCCATGACATGAGGTGCATTACTTATGCTAAACTTCCTTACTAAAATACACAAGACCATTCAGCCCATTGAGTCCATACTGGCTCTCAAAAGAGTAATCCTGTCAATAATATTTCCCCCTCTTACTTCCCTGCAGATCTATAACCTATTCTTCCTCACATTCCCATTAGCACCCCACACCTCCCCCCCCCCATTTCTTTTACCAATGACTGTGTTGTTGTTTTCACACCAAACATCAGAATGGGGAAGAATTGGTCATGTCTGTATGCGTTCATGCTTTAAGTTGCTGTTATATGCTTGGCTGATTCGATATTTGCATTAATGAGCAGGTGTGCAGGTAGTACCTAATAAAATGGCCACTGACTCCATACCCAAATGAATGTGGTTGACTCTTAACTGCCTCCTGATATGACCTAGCAAGTTATTCTGAAGGTCAACCATTTTATTAAAGCCATAGAAAGACTAAACATAGATAAAAACATAGAAAATAGGTGCAGGAGTAGGCCATTCGGCCCTTCGAGCCTGCCACCGCCATTCAGTATGATCATGGCTGATCATCCAACTCAGAACTCTGTACCAGCCTTCCCCCCATACCCCCGATCCCTTTAGCCACAAGGGCGACATCTAACTCCCTCTTAAATATAGCCAGTGAACTGGCCTCAACTGTTTCCTGTGGCAGAGAATTCCACAGATTCACCACTCTCTGTGTGAAGAAGTTTTTCCTAATCTTGGTCCTAAAAGGCTTCCCCTTTATCCTCAAACTGTGACCCCTCGTTCTGGACTTCCCCAACATCGGGAACCTTCCTGCATCTAGGCTGTCCAATCCCTTTAGGATTTTATACGTTTCAATAAGATCCTCCCTCAATCTTCTAAATTCCAACCAGTATAAGCCTAGTTGATCCAGTCTTTCATCATATGAAAGTCCTGCCATCCCAGGAATCAATCTGGTGAACCTTCTTTGTACTCCCTCTATGGCAAGGATGTCTTTCCTCAGATTAGGGGACCAAAACTGCACACAATACTCCAGGTGTGGTCTCACCAAGGCCTTGTACAACTGCAGTAGTACCTCCCTGCTCCTGTACCCGAATCCTCTTGCTATGAGTGCCAGCATACCATTCGCCTTTTTCACCGCCTGCTGTACCTGCATGCCCACTTTCAATGACAGGTGTATAATGACACCCAGGTCTCGTTGCACCTCCCCTTTTCCTAATCGGCCACCATTCAGATAATAATCTGTTTTCCTGTCCTTGCCACCAAAGTGGATAACCTTACATTTATTCACATTAAATTGCATCTGTCATGAATGACTATGTAGGCCATTTTACATTGACATCAGCACAGACTCGGGCACTGGAAACTTTCTCCAGCTGGCTCTATCTCTCAAAGTTCTCCCCACAAACATCGGGGGTTTGTTCTTCAAACACTCTCACAGACTCTTAACCCTGTCAGAGTCTCACCTTCAAGGTCTCAGAACTCTTTAATGTATTCTACTGATAGGACAGACCAACCAGAGAGCCATGTTGGCAAACAATTGAAAGTAATGGCCTTGGACTCGTAATGTTGTCTCAAGACCCAATGGATCAAAAGTAGAAACAGACAAAGAAGTCTTCCACAGGTCACCATTTACCGTCCTCCCTGAGCTGAGGAATCATTATCCAACCTGTTCAGAGTTCAGAGTAATTTTGTTATCGAAGTTTGTTCATTCTTTACCGAGTCGTACGATGTGGGCAATCATGGCTTTTCCACGACCATGATTGTTCTTGGCAAATTTTTCGACAGAAGTGGTTTTGCCATCGCCTTCTTCTGGGCAGTGTCTTTACAAGATGGGTGACCCCAGCCATTATCAATACTCTACAGAGATTGTCTGCCTGGCGTCAGTCGTCGCATAACCAGGACTTGTGATCTGCACCGGCTGCTCATACGACCATCCATCACCTAGTTCCATGGCTTCACGTGACCCTGATCGAGTTGGGGGGGTAGGGTGGGGCTAAGCAGGTGTACCCTCTTGCCCAAGGGTGACCTGCAGGCTTGTGGAGGGAAGGAGTGCCTTGCACCTCCTTTGGTAGAGGCAGAGTAGAGACATATTTCAAAACTGCCACCCCATTATTAAGCTACATACCATATACTACCCTGTGATTTATTTTCTTGTGGGCATTCACAGTAAATACAAAGAAACACAATTAAATCATTGAAAAATTACACACAAAGTCGTTGGACACACTCTACACAGAGACTGATATCTATCACCAAAGGTGGTGTGGTTTCAGCACCATGGATGTCTTAAACGATGTGGCTGTCATGGTGCCTTTTCAGCAGGAGTACGAGATTCAATGCAAAGACTAAACCCAGCTGACATCATTTTGATCATTCTCATAAACACAACGAGATTCTGCAGATGCCTGAAATCTTCAGCAACACTCACAGAATGCTGGAGGAACCCTGCAGCTCAGGCAGCACCTACAAAGGGGAGTAAACAGTAGGTGTTTCAGGCTGAGACGGTTCATCGGGACTGAAAAGAAAGGGGAGCCGAAGCCAGAAAAATAAGGTGACGGGAGGAGAAGGAGTACAAGCTGGCGGGTGATAGGTGACACCAGGTGGGTGGGTGGGGGACGGACCTGAAATAAGAAGGTAGGAGGGGATAGCTGGAGGAAGTAAAGCGCTGAACGAGAAGGAATCTAAGAGGAGAGGCCAGTTGATAACAGAAGAAAGGGAAGGAGGAGGGGCACCAGAGAGAGGTAACAGGCAGGTGAGGAGAGAAGGGGTGAGAGGGTAAACAGAATGGGGAGTGAAGAAGGAGAGAATGAGGGAGGGAGGAGAAATGACCAGAAACTAGAGGAATTAACATTCATGTAATCAGGTTGGAGGCTACCCAGACAGAATATACGGTGCTGCTCCTCTAACTTAAATTTGGCCTTATAGTGGCAGTAGAGGAGGCAATGGATGGACATTCACCAGTCTACCAGCTACAAAGACATTTGTATTAGCTGAAGTCACCCTATACAGTCTTAAAGGTGTAACTCCCCTATTCAAACTGAGGACAGTCTCCACGTTATGTAGTACCACTATCACACTGAGTTGAATGAATTCAGCAGCTCAAAACTGGGCGTCCATGAGGTACTGTGTAGTTTCTGCAGCACCACAATACATGTAGCCTGAGACCTCTATTAGTAAGACTAAAGATTAGCTTTATTTGTCACATATACTTTGAAAAATCAAAACTTACCGTGAAATGTATCGTTTGTGTTAACAACCGATATAGTCCGATAACGTGCTGGGGGCAGCCCGCAGGCATCGGCATGCTTCCAATGCCAACGTGGCATGCCCACAACTTCCTAACCCTAACCCGTATGTCTTAGCAATGTGGAAACCAGAGAGCCCATAAGAAACCATGTAGTCACTGGGAGATCAGGCAAACTCTTTACAGACAGTGGCAGCAATTTACCTCGAGCTCAACTGCTGGCACTGCAAAGTGTTGAGCTAATTGTTCCAACCCCGTATATCTCTGATACTATCAATATAATCAGGCCAAGATTCCAACCCTGGTTTAATAAAGAATGTTGAAGAACTTGCAGTGAGTAAAGCCAGGCCCTACCTAATAATGGAGCCCCTAACCAATGAGGGTACAACACACGGGGTATTGACAAAGTAACCAAGAAAAGTAAACATGCAATAGACAAAGCTAAGAGATCCTATAGTCAACAGATCAGGAAAAAAAAGATCAATAGCTGTCCACTCAACCTATGCCTTTGTCATCTTCTACATTTCTATTGAGTCATCTGTCATCCTCCTTCACTCCAACGGGAAAAGCCAAAGATCTCTCAACCTATCCTCGTAAGACATGCTACCCAATCGGGGCAGTGACCTAGTGAATCTCCTCTACACCCTCTCTAAAGCTTCCACATCCTTCCCGTAATGATGTGACCACAACAGAACACGATATTCTAATCAGGGTTTTATTGAACTGCAGTGTAATCTCTCTGCTTCACTTCATAAAACCCTAGATCCACTCATGAATTCCAGAAGTGTTATCAGGACCGTGGTATTAAGGAGCCCAGAGGATCTGAAGTCCACAATAATCAGGAGCACTAATTCTACAATGGGTGAAATCATACCAAGAATTGAAGATGAGGCAACACTTAACCTCTGAATCTGCTGGAGTTGTCCATTGTGTCCAGACCTCCTGATGCATCCCCCTCTACATTGGTGAGACCCATCGTAAATTGGAGGGCTGCTTTGTCGAGCAACTCTGCACCATCCACCACAAGTGGGACTTCCCATTGGCCAAACATTTTAATTCTGATTCCTATTCCTGTTCTGACATGTCAATCCATGACTTCCTCTTGTGCCAGGTTAAAGCCACCCTCAGGGGGGAGGAGCAACACCTTATATTCTGTCTGGGTACCCTCCAAAGTGATGGCATGAATATCGATTTCTCCTTCCAGTAAACAAATTTCCCCGCCCCTCCTCTATTCCCCAGTCTGAACTTTCACTGTATCTCACCTGCCTATTACTTCCTCTTCATCCTTCCTTTTCTCCTATTGTCCACTCTCCTTTCCTATCAGATTCCTTCCTCTCCAGTCCTTGATCTTTCCCACCCACCTGGCTTCACCTATCACCTATCACCTTCCAGCTAGCCTCTTTCTCCTCCCCCCTCACCTTTTTATTCAAGCATCTTCCGACTTCCTTCTCAGTCCCAGTGAGGGGCCTCAACCCGAAACATTGACTGCTTACTCTTTTCCATAGATGCTGCCTAACCTGCTGAGTTCCTCCAGCTTTTTTGTGTGGTGCTAGCTAGAAGGTGATAGGTGAAGCCAAATGGGAGGGAAAGGTAAAAGCTGGAGAAGAAAGAATCTGATTGGGGAGGAGAATGGACCATAGGAGAAGGGGAAGAAGGGGACCCGGTGATAGGTAGGTGAGGAGAGGTAAAAGGTCAGAGTGGGGAACAGAAGAAGAGGGGAGGGATAAAAGATTTTCCTGAAGGAGAAATTAATATTTATGCCATCAGGTAGGAGCTTTCCCAGATGGAATATAAGGTGTTGCCTCTCCACCCTGAAGGTAGTCTCAGCTTGGCACAAGAGCAGGTCATGGGCCAACATCTCAGAATGGGAATGGGAATTGGAATTAAAATGTTTGGCCATCGGGAAGTTCTGCATTTGATGGATGGAGCGGAGTTGTTTGATGAAGCGGTCCCCCAATTTACGACAGGTCTCACCAATGTAGAGAAGGCTGCATCGGGGGCACCAGACACATTAGATGACCCCAGCAGGTTCACAGGTGAAGTGTTCCCTCACCTGGAAGGACTATTTGGGGGTCCTGAATGCAGGTGAGGGAGGAGATGAACGGGCAGGTGTGGTACTTGGGCCACTTGCAGGGGTAAGTGCTGGGAGGGAGGTTAGTGGGGTGGGTCAAACGGATAAGGGAATTGCAGAGGGAGCAACCCCTGTGAAAAGCAGAGGGTGGGGTGGGGGGGGGAGGTAAAATACGTTTAGTGGTAGTATCCTTTTGGAGATTCCAAATGTTGCAGAAGATGATGTGTTGGATGTAGAGGCTCATGGGGTAAGGACAAGAGGAACTCAATCCCTGTTACGGTGGCAGGAAGATGGATGAGCACAGATGTTTGAGAAATGGAGAAGAAGATGAGAAGCGGGTCAGAACAGCATCAATAGTGGAGGAAGGGAAACCCCATTCTTTGAAGAAGGAAGACATCTCTGATATCCTGGAAAGGAAGGCAGCATTCTGGGGACAGATGCAGTGGAGGCAAAGGAAATGAGAAATAGGAATAGCATTTTTGTAGTAGGCATGCTGGGAAGAGGTATCGTCAAGATAACCTTGGGAATCGGTGGGTTTATAAAAGATGTCGGTTGTCAGTTTGTCTCCAGAGATGGAGTCAGATTGAGAAAGGGAAGCTGCCAGTGGTTTTGATCTTTAGAGCATATTTCCTGCTTGAAAAAGGAATCTCCCTTTTATTCTGAATGCAGTGATCAAAGGAAGGCATTCAGACCTGGGTACTGATTAGCTTACTGAGGTTCTGCTCCCTGTGATTGTCAGGGGATCGTT
Organism: Mobula hypostoma; assembly: GCF_963921235.1. Taxonomy (NCBI): domain Eukaryota; kingdom Metazoa; phylum Chordata; class Chondrichthyes; order Myliobatiformes; family Myliobatidae; genus Mobula; species Mobula hypostoma. The sequence goes on from NC_086107.1 coordinate 106,248,460, forward strand.
CCAATATGTATGGGATTGTTCTGTCCAGCCATCTGTCCTTTAGCATTCGCCCATTGTCCTTTCACCTATATATCAAGAGCAATACTCACAAAATGCTGGAGGAACTCAACAGGTCCCCGATGAAGGGTCTCAACCCAAAACACCGACTGCTAATTCCCCTCCGTAAATGCTGTCTGAACTGCTGAGTTCCTCCAGCATTTTGTGTGTGTTGCTCAGGATTTCCAGCATCTGCAGGATCTCTTCAAAATTCACAGTAAATTAATTACCCAAGTACGTATGTCAACATGCAGAAAACAAAGAAATATAACAGAGTCAAAGGGAAAAATGCACACAGACTGACAAACCACCAATGTACAAAAGTCAAACTGTGTAAATAAAAATAGATAGATAGATGCATTGATTAATTGGTCGGTAGATAGCTAGATATATAAATAAATAATAAATACATAAACACAAAGATAGATAGATAAATATATTTAAATAAATACACTATAACCAAACAGGTAAATAATTTTAAATAAATGAACAGACGAATAAATAAATGAACAGACGAATAAATAAATCAATGCAAATAAATAAATCGATGCATTGGTTAACTTAAAAAAAACGAGTGGTTTGTGATTACCTACATATCAAGCAGGTCATCATTTGAACCTGGGAGTGAGTGTGTAAACGAGTCTAATTCTTTACAGAGCTTACACAGAAAGATGGGCCGAATGCTAGAGACTGTAACACTGGATGATTCCCGTTCCCTAATCCAGGGTAATTGAGACGACTGCCTTCAGGACTACTAACCGATCAATTTCCCAACATTCACCCCACGATCTCTATCCGCAGCTTGTTAATTAAATTGGACTGCGACGGGAGGGCGGCGGTGGTGGTCTGGGTTCGATTATATTTGTAATCTGCTGTCAAACGTCAGGGGTTGAGAACGGGGCAGGTGACCGGGAGACAAACTGAAGAAGAGTGAGCGATAGATTTCAAGGGACGCTGTCGCTTCCGCCCTGTTACTGTGCGAGTGCCAGCGATCGTCATTTATTGAGCTTAATAACATCCACTAACGCTGTAAGAACTGGAGCGCACCGCATATCAGCCCCGGCTCCAGCAGTTTCAACAGGTCCCTGATGAACTGCACGCAGCCTGGAAGAAAGGGACGGCTGGCGAATCATCTAGAATACAGCATAGAACTGTGGACTTCCAATTCTGGTTGTTTTGCAATGCACCGGCATCTGTTGAGATTGCAACGTGTACAACCGTGCATTGTAAGCCTTTCCGAATATAAACTGTTGCTGCACTCACACGCGTGTTTGTGTGTCTGTCTGTCTGTCCGTCTGTGCGCGTATCGGCGTGCGTTTCTGTCTGTGCTTACTGCGTACGCATGTGTATGTGAGAGTATTTATGTGTTAATGTGTGAGAACGTGAGAGTGTGCGTTTACGTGTGAGATATTGGACATGGTGTGAGTGTTTCTGTGTGTATAAAGAAGAGAGTGCATGTTTGAGCATGCGTGTGTCCGTGTGTATGTGTGTGTCCGTGTCCGTGTGTATGTGGCTACACGGTAACACCACTCACCTCCAGATTTTCAATGCTGTCCTTCAGGGAGTGGATGGTCTGCTCCAGATCTAACACTGTCCAGTCAGATTCCTCGGTCCCATCTTCCAAACTGTTTCTCCCAAGGTCCCATGCGTATTCCTCGGGATTATTTTGAAAGAAGCTCAGTTCCTGGCCATTCTCACATTGGCTGAGTTTGCTGGTCAGTTCCCTGATGGTCTGCTGGTCGCTGGCGATCTGTTTCTCCTGCTGGATGACCATCTGGCGGAGGTGGTCAGCCGTACTCCTCAGCAGCAGCAGATCCTCCCGGATCGAAGGGGAAGGGCAATCCTGAGCCAAAGGCAGACAGAGGAAGCGACTGGCAGTGCCAATAAATGAATCCGAACCATATCCAAGCCTAGAGCTCACAGAAGCTTTGCCAGCACCAGGATCAATGGCAGTGCCTTGGCTTGGGGTAGGTGCGGGAATGCCGGCTCTCCCTGTATCAGCACCGCGGGCAGCTCCAGCGCCGCTCTGGGTTGCAAGCAATGCTCCGGCTTCATTTTCAGCACCAGGGACAGATCCCGGAGAACCAGGGGCGATGCTTGCAATGATGCAGATCACTGCACCTAGAAATGCAAGCATCCCTGCCCCTAGCAGGATGGTTAGATACTTCAGGGTGACGGAGTTTGTGCAACAAGAACCCGAGAAAGAATCAAGTTAAAATTAAAAACAGAAATCCGCAGCTTCGGAGACCGAGGTGGGATCCTGCCGGATAGCAAGTGCAGTGGCAATCCCTTACAATCATCTGTCAATCACAGCCCCTCGAAGACGTCATTGATTCCCGGAGGAGCGACCCACATTCTTAAAAGGGAATTCTTTTCGGTTAACAATAATCCTTAAACGGGCAACGCATCTCGGGTCCAATTGTCTGGGGAAAAAAATGCGTGAGTGTATAGCATTTCGGCAACATGTTTCAAAATGAAATTTGCATTGGAAACAGGCTCCAGGAGGAATTGGAGGGAAACGGCCTGCGGCTGAAAGGGTGGTTAGGAAGACGAGGGGCGGTAGGAAGCTCGTTAGGAGCATAAACACCCTGCTCGCAGTTGTCATGCATAATAAATCTGACACCGTGCTGAAAACTCTATAATTCTGTGAATGATAACCTCTCTGTTTCTGTTGTTTACTGAAAAAAAACCAAAAGGTCCGCGACTTCTGTCTGCTGGGAAATCACGAACAGGACCGTGTACTATTTATCTCCAAATAATTATTTGAATTTCCACAATACACCACCTCAGGGATATTTTGTAACAACATACAGTGTGTTATTTTATTTCTAAAACGGAACATGAACTCCCCAAACATTATTCCATTCATTACAGATTTAATATTTATGATGGAAGTGTTTTGCTGTGGGATTTAATTTTCTTTCAGAAAAGGCTCATGTAGCATAGAGAAACAGAGAATCCTGGAGAACATTAGCAAGGCAGGCAGGAACAAGAAGAGTGAATCTAGATTAGTGTTTCATGTCAGCCCGCACAGATCAAAGGTCATTGACCGGAAACTTCTGGCCTCATTCTCTCTCCACAGGAGCCGCCTGGCTTGATGAGTGTCACGGCCGTTTTCTGCTCCATTTCCAAAGTCCAATACTTGTAGCATGGAGATTTTGATCGGGAAATAGACAAGAGGTTATGGTAAAACTCAGCTCAGTTCCCCATCTGAGGTGAATAGAGCGAGGGATAGCACTCAAAATGAGTGGAATAAGGAGACACCTATGTCCCAAGCAAAGCCAGCTACCACTGGGAGGAATTAAATTAAAAAAAACCCGAATACCCATGGTGGAAGACAGTGTAGTGAAGAGGTTTCTAGGGATTCTTTTAAGGCAGAAAATACAGGGGGTTTCGAGAGGCTGTTCAACTCTTTTCCCTCATTGGCGGACAAATCTTCCAGTCGGAATGTGGAGATCCATCCTGCTTTCAGGTGGGGCGCTATAGTTTGCCTGTTACTTCCTGAGACAAGCATGGGAGAGTACTGCTCTACTTAATGTGTGTCCTTATAAGCACTAGAGTGCACATGAGTGTGTGTGTTGATTAATCAGTGCAATGAATGGATTAGCATGCCTACCAGCTGCAATGCCTGTGGATGAGTTTGCCGCCTAAGCATGAGTGTGAGCAATGCGTATGATTATGGACACAAGAGATCCTGCAGATGCTGGAAATCTGGAGCAATGGGCACAAAACGCTGGTGGAGCTCCGCAGCCAGACTGCATCTATGGAAAGGAATAAACAGTCAATGTTTTGGGCCAAGACCTTTCATCAGGACTGGAAAGAAAGGGGGAGGTGCCCAAATATGCAAGCATAGGAGGACAAGCTAGAAGGTGAAAGGCAAAGCAAGATGGGTGGGGGAGGGGTGAAGTGTGAAGCTGGGAGGTGATAAGTGGAAAATTCAAAGGGCTGGAGAAGAAGGAATCTGATAGGAGAGGAGAGAGTGAGAGTGAAGTGTATGGATCAAGGATCAACTCTATTTGCCATATATATTTGCATGTATTAGGAATTTGTTGTGGTGTACTGGTGTGACATGCAACAGAAAACAACAACCTTCAACAATTACACAGAATAAAGAATTACTAGAATAAAGCTAAAAGCACAGATATAGAATAAAATATCCATAAATACATAAATACCAGCATTTATTTACAATGTAAACAGCATCATAAAAAGTGGTTTAAAGTATTTACAGTGCAGTGATTGAGGTAATAGACAGGGGGGTGGGGGTAACTAGAATGGTTGATTAGTTTAACTGCATAGGGGGTAGAAACTTTTAAGATGGCATGAAGTGTTTGTTTTAATAGACCTACAGTGCTTTCCAGAAAGCTTTTGAAAATGTAGTTTGCTTTGTAGGTAATATTTACAATGATTTTTTTTCCTGCCCACTTCTTTGTCCTGGACACGTACAAGTCCTGCAGTGATGGGAGACTGCAGACAATTACCTTTTCTGCTGGTGCAGGAGGTACCTAATAAGGTGGCCACTCAGAGTATGTTCGTGGTCCTCTGTTCCTGTAGCCCATCCAATTCAAGGTTTGATGTGTTGTGCATTCAGAGGTGCTCTTCTGCACACCACTGTTGTTATTAGAGTTACCATCGCCTTCCTGTCAGCTTGAAACAGTCTGGTCATTCTCCTCTGACCTATCTCATTAACAAAGTGTTCTTCCCCACAGAACTGTTGCTCGCTGGATGTTGCACACCATTCTCTGTAAACTCAAGCGACTGTTGTACGTGAAAATCCCGGGAGATCAGCGTCTGGAATACTCAAATCACCCCAGCTGGCACCAGCAATCATTCCAGGGTCAAAGTCACTTAGATCGCATTTCTTCCCCATTCTGATATTTGGTCTGAACAAACAATTGAACCTCTTGACTATGTCTGCATGTTTTTATGAATTGAGTTGTTCTACGATTGGCTGATTAGATATTGGTATTAATAAACAAATGTATAGATGTATCTAATAAAGTGGCCACTAAGTGTATATGTGTATACTTCAGTACCTATAAGTGTATATGAGTGCTTCTGGGTCTTTCAAGAGAGGTCAACAGTGGTCGAATAGGCTGCCAATACTTGCTAACCACACCTCTAAGTGAAAGGTGGCTACTTGGGGTCAACAACTCTGGAATTGTGCAACAATTCATTCTAGGAAACACAAAAGGGCCAAGGTGTGTGAGGGGAAATTAGCATTTGGCGCTCCTCCCAAACACTAGAGAGGCTTCCCCTTAGCTTTTGATGCTGGCGAACTTTATAATTACCATCATGTACCCATTGAAAGTCAGTGACAAACTGCAGCGCCAGGAGAGACAGCTCAGGTTCTTCTAACAATATAGTATTTGACAGCCTTGCAATCTTGTTCAATAAAGCCAGGCGGCCACACAAATCCATTAAATCGAATTGTATTCCTATCACATGTTTAACTGCACAAGCAGTGAAAGACTGTGTCTCCTACAGCACAGTCAGGATGGATCATCTGGGGAAATATACAAACAGGTTACTGGTGATACGCCTGTCAGAAAGTACTAGCAGAGTAAATGTGGTTGTCATAGCCAATCAGTTTCCCAAGGGGTCTTACATGGACTTCTGTAGATGCCCTGGACGGCGTTCCCCTCTACCCACATCATTAAAGCAGACAATGTGACACTGTCACTTTGCTGTTCGTGACAGAAGTGTGCAAATTTGCCCTGACGTTTCCCACACAGGTTGAACTTCCAAACTTGTGCCCATGGAAGGGGCTATAGATAAGCAGGTGTTCTTTCTTCTGTAGCCTGTGGAAGCTGACTGTACACACACTGACCGTTGCATTTACCTGAACATCAACAGTCAGTGGTACAGAGGAAACTAACTGGGTGGACCATATTGACATTATTTGTCAACATGACCACTTACTTAAAGCTCAGATGATTAATTGGCTTGGTGATGTTGAGGCTGGCAGATTTTCCAGACTGTTAGATGTTACTCTTATTAATATACTAACATATTTTAATTTCATTTAGCTTTACATGTTCCACACTGTTTGGTCATTCATTACGTGCTGTGTTGTATGACGTGGGCGATCATGGGCTTTCCACGACCATGATTGTTCTTGGCAAAATTTTTCTACAGAAGTGGTTTGCCATTGCCTTCTTCTGGGCAGTGTCTTTACAAGGTGGGTGACCCCAGCCATTACCAATACTCTTCAGAGATTCTCTGCCTGGCATCAGTGGTTGCATAACCAGAATTTGTGATATAGAAACATAGAAAACATACAGCACAATACAGGCCCTTTGGCCCACAAAGCTGTGCCGAACATGTCCCTACCTTAGCCATAAATGAGCTCTTAGCTTAACCTAATTCCCAGTTTTGGTCCATTATTTTGTTAGTTTTTAACATGTCAGTGCATACCCAGCTACTTTTCAACCACTACAAGCTAGTTAAAACTGTAACACTACATCCTGCCTTCAATTATGCACCAGCTGCTCATACGACCATCCACCACCTGCTCCCACGGCTTCACGTGACCCTGGTCATTGGGTGGGGAGGTGTGCTAAGCAGTGTGCTAAGCACCTTGCCCAAGGGTGACCTGCAGGCTAGTGGAGGGAGGGAGAACCTTTCACCTCCTTTGGTAGAGACGTATCTCCACCTCGCCACCCATACATGTCCCACCATAGTTCAATAAATCTTCTGATGAGCTTAAAGGGAGGCAGAAAGAAAAATACAAAGACACCAGCTGCCAGCACCAGGGAGCGGTATATTCACCTGCTTTCCCGACCCCAGATGCTCTGAGCCCAACCCCACCTGCAGACACATACCCCAGCACACAGTGCAGACTCCAAACCCAGCCCTGGCTGGACTTCAGACCCCTATCTATGGTTGAACAGCCTATTTCACTCTGGACAACCCCCCCCCCCACCCCCCAGTTCCCATTCCACACTAATGAGTGAGATATCTCTACAGTGAGTTGCCTGAATCTTGGAATTTTACCGCTGGGATATACACACACTGGCCGTACTATTAGATATCCCCTGTACTTGATAAAGTGGCCACTGAGTGTATGCTCACGACCTTCTGCTGTTGTAGCCTATCCACTTCAAGGTTTGAAATGTCCATTCAGAGGTGCTCTTCTGCACACCACTGTTGTAATGGGTGACTATCTGAGTAACTGTCACCTTCCTGTCAGCTTGAACCAGTCTGGCCATTCTCCTCTGACCTCTCTCATCAGCAAGGCAATTTCACCCACAGATCTGCCACTCACTGGATTTTTTTTTTGTTTTTCACACCATTCTCGATAAACTCCAAAGACTCTTGTGCATGAAAATTCCAGGATACCAGCAGTGTCTGAGATACTCAAACTGCTCCATCTGGCACCAACAGTCATTCCACGGTCAAAGTTACTTAGATCACATTTCTTCCCCATCCTGATGTTTGGTCTGAGCAACAACTGAACCTCTTGACCATGTTTGCATGCTTTTATGCATTCAGTAGCTGCCACATGATTGGCTGATTAGATATTTGCATTAACGAGCAGGTGTACAGGTGTACTGAGCAGCGTTCCCTCCAAGGTGTGTGAGCCCAGACATCTTTTGCTATTGGCACACAAAGGAATTAAAACTGCGCACAAAAGATTGTCACCCTCTACCTCGTTGGCATGTTAAGTATATTTCACAATCACATTTCCTTTCACGGTTTCCGGTGCAGACGGTGTTGACGAGGTGGAGTTTGCAAACGCTTTGTCGGCAGGTTTTAGAACCGGCAGATTTTATACTGCTTTTATTGAAGAAATTATTCAGTGCGTACATGTTGTTGTCACCAGCCAAAAGATTGTAGAGGGCAAGATTTTTGCGAATACTGGCCATTACAATTTAGGGGGAAAAGTGGTACTTCATAAAGTGGGCACAGAGTGTATAGTAGAGAGGCTGTCGTTGCAAGGGCTGGGAGAGGAGCGACTCGACCCAATGACTAATGCAAGGAACAAAATCAGCCCTCCCCTTGACTAATCCTTGTGCTGAATGCTTCTTGCTTTCTCCATATGGGCTGCATAATAATGTGTGTGTGTGTGTGTGTGTGTGAGAACAGCTCTGATTCATTAGCTGTGACTGTACTCATTACTTGGCAGGGCATGTTGCGGTGCCCTTTAATAATTGCCTTGAGAAGGCAGTTGTGAGCCAGCAATGATGAAGACAGAGTGATACACTGTGTGATTCATGGTGGGGTGTTTTCCATCTGCTCTTCCTAATCGCCAGAGGGTTGCTGAACTAGAAGCAATCACTGAAAGTGCCCTTTTGTCCGCGTCTTCCACCATCAACCCCATCAGTCCAGTCATCCTGCAATTTCCCAGGGGGGCAATTTCCTTCACAAACGCTCACAGCGGGCACAGCTAGGAGAGCTGCCTCACCACTCCGCTGCAATGGGTTTAGGGGCTGTCTGTGTGGAGTTTGCCAGTCATTCCCTTAGCCTAGTCACAGGAGAATTCACCAATTAACCTACTAACCAGTACATCTTTGGACTGTGGGACGAAACCAGAGCGCTCAGAGGAACCCATGCAAAGAATGTACAGTACAAACTTTCTTACAGAAGACGCTGAAATTGAACTCTGAACCCCAGCACTCTGAGCGGTAATAGCATCACGCTAACCATAGCGTAGGGAGAATAAAAGAAATTGGATTTGTCTCGGAAAAGTGGAACTGGGCTGTTGATAGCTGGCAGGAATTCAACGGGCTGAAGGGCCTGTATCTTCACTGTATCTCCCTATTGTCCTTTCATCTGTCTCCAAGTTAAAATGGTAACCATGACAACATAAGGTGAACAATTACCACAATGACCTTTTGACAGATAGAGCATTCATTGTGAAAACCCCCTGTTGAATTAATATCAGGGCTGACCCATTACCTTTTGTTGATTCAATACGTGTATTTCTGCTGTGAGGGTGACATTTTTCCTGCCTTTAAAGCCACCAGGTTACGTTACTGTAATTAAACAGCTCCCTATCTCCCTCTGCTCAGTAGCAGTTACTTCCTGAGTGTAAAAATGAAATAATTTATTTCTATCTCTCTTTATTAATAGCTCCTAATGTCAGGAAAGAAATTTGTAGAGCACTTGTCGCAACTTTAGGACGTCCCAAAGCAACTCACACCAGAAGAAGCTCTTTCTGAACCAACTACTCTGCTCAAATTAAATAAACCTCAGTGGGTCAGTAATGGGATTTAGCGGTGTCAAATGTAAAAGTCAGGGAAATTGTGGCCCATTCAGGTCTGGGTGCAGAGAAGGGATCTTGAGATGGTAGTGAGGCAGTCCATAAGACATAGGAGCAGAAGGTGGCCATTCAGCCCATCAAGTCTATGCTACCATGGCTGATTTATTATCCCTCTCAACCCCATTCTCCTGCCTTCTCCCTATAAACCTTGACCCTTACTAATCAAGAATATGTGAACCTACATATCAACCTACACTTTCTTTCTTCTGCCTGTTATATCACTGGAGTTTAGGGCAGCAATGAAGGTCCTCCATCTCTGGTGGTGTTCAGAGCTTCCTTCATCATGCCTGTAGCTTCCTCTCGGTTTTCGCTGCTGTCAGTCATGCAAGTCCTGGGTGAAGACTCAGGAATACCGTTGCACTCAGATGTAGAAGGATTCTTCATTGCTGTTTCTGTAACAATTCTGTTTGACCAGTCAGAGTTGTTAGCCCTGAGCTGAACCCCTGAACCGAACCCCTGAACCTGGAGGACCGGTGAACTGCTCTTACCCTCTACCCTTTGACTCATTTGGCATGACCCAAGAGCCAAAGCATAAAGTCCCGACTCCAGCTAACATAGTTCTCCAGGTCATTGAGGCTCGCAAGCCTCCAAACCCAATGACAAGGAAGTGGTCCTCTTAGAGAAACCTACACTTTAAATATACTAAATAATCTGGCCACCACAGCCATCTGTGGCAATGAATTCCCCAGATTCAACACCTTCTGGCTAAAGAAATTCCTTTAGGTCTTTTGAAGGATACTGTAGTCAATTTACTACCAAGACAGCACACGGCAAGGAATGGGAGTGGAGGAGGGATTGGAGATCTCAGGAGAGGGTGATCCAGGGATGAGAAAGAAGGTTATTGCAACCAATTCTGTTGGTTGCAATATCAGTAATTATCAGAGGATGATATGAGACATGACAAGCCCCATTCAAGGAAGAACTCAGGGGAGAAAGATTAGTCAGTTTGACCCAAAAGCTGCAGTGAAGAAGGGTAAGTATAAGGGTAAGGGTATTACTTGTGACCTTGCTAAGGGCTGCTATAAAATTGTCATTAATAATTTGCCTGCAGTGACTGTCTTCCTGTAAGATCTTCACATATTGTTAAACAGTTCTCTTCTAAGCTTATTTATCACTTTAAGTGTCTGGATAGTGTTTGAGCAGCACAGTTGCGTACTTCAAAACTTCGAAAAGTTATCAAAAGGAATAGCTATTGAAATAACTATAATAGATATTATGGGGAATATTATTATTAGGTACACTCCCCTGTACACCTGCTTGTTGATGTAAACATCTAATGAACCAATCATGGGGCAGCAACTCAATGCATAAAAGCATGCAGACATGGTCAAGAGGTTCAGCTGTTGCTCAGACCAAATATCAGAATGGGAAAAGAAATGTGATCTAAATGACTTTGAGTGTGGAATGGTGGTTTGAGCATCTCAGAAACTGCAGATCTCCTGGGACTTTCACGCCCAACAGTCTATAGAATTTACAGAGAATGGTGCGAGAAATAAAGAAACATCCAGTTCTGTGGTTCTGTTGGCAAAAACACCTTGTTAATGAGGGAGGTCAGCAGAGAATGGCCAGCATAGTTCAAGCTGAGAGGTAGACGACAGTAACTCAAATAATCATGCAATAGCCACACGTTACAACAGTGGTCTGCAGAAGAACACCTCTGAAAGCACAGCACATCAAACCTTGAAGTGGAAGCAAAAGACCACAGCAGATTCCATTCCTGTTCCCATTAAAGTGGCCATCAACACATCATCATCGTTATGTGCCATGACATATGACGTGGGCGATCATGGTCTTGTGACCATAAGTATTCTTGGCAAATATTTCTACAGAAGTAGTTTGCCCTTGCCTGTCTTCTGAGCAGTGTTTTTACAAGACGGGTGACCCCAGCCATTATCAATACCCTTTAGAGATTGTCTGCCTGGAGTCAGTTGTGGCATAACCAGGGCTTGTGATATGCACCAGCTGCTCATACAACCATCCACCACCTGCTCCCATGGCTTCACGTGACCCTGATCGAGGGGCTAAGCAGGTGCTACACCTTGTCCAAGGGTGACCTGCAGGCTAGTGGAGGGAAGGAGCACCTTACACCTCCTTTCATAGGGACATATCTCCACCCTGCCACCCAGAAAGTGACCACTGTGTGTAAGTCACAGTGTGTCAAGCAGGCTTGAATAATTCAATAGAACAAACAAGTGAGAGCAAATGAACAATGGAAAATTAAGTGTGCTGCTCAAGTTAAAGCCTATTGGAGTAAAGAAAGGCTTGTATTTATGGAAGTTCTGGAAGACCTAAAGCACTTTGCAGTCAAGGACATCAATTTGAAATGTGGTCACTGTTGCAACATAATGAAATTCAGCAATGAAACTATTTCAAGGTCCCAAAAATGTAACAATAACCCGTTAACGTATGTAAAATGGAAATACTCAGTTGGTCAGGCAGCATCTGTGGAGAGAGAATAAGCAGTAATGATTCAGGTTCATGATCCTTTTTCATAACTAGAACATAAAACATTACTGCACAGGAACCGGCCATTCGGCCCACAATGTTGTGCTGAACCAGCTAAAAGGCAAATCAAAAACACCCAAACACTAATCCCTCCTGTATACACAATGTCCCTATCCCTCCATCTTCCTCATGACCATGTGCCTACCTAAATGTCTTTTAAAAGCCTCTAATGTATTTACCTCTACCACCATACCAACCAGCACATTTCAGGCATCCACCACTCTCAGATTAAAAAACTTACCTCTCACATTCCCTTTGAACCTACCCCCTCTCACCTTCAATGCATGCCCTCTTGTATTAGATATGTCAACACTGGAAAACAAATACTCCCTGTCTACTCTGTCTCTGCCTCTCATAATCTTATAAACCTCTATCATATCTCCCCTCAGCCTCTGACGCTCCAGAGAAAGCTGCCCAAATTTAACCAGCCTCTCATGATAGCACATGCCCTCTAAACCAGGCAGCATCTTGGTAAACCTCTTCTGCACCCTCTCCAAAACCTCAACATCCTTCCTATAGCAGGGCAAGCAGAACTGTATGCATACTCCAGGTGTGGCCTAACCGAAGTTTTATAAAGTTGCAACATAAAGTTCCACTCAAAGCCTCGACTAGTAAAAGCAAGCATTCCATAAGCCTTCTTAACCATCCTATCAACCCGTGTGGCCACTTTCAAGGAGCTATGAACTTGGATCTCAAGATCTCTCTGCTGAACAACACTGTTAAGGATCTTGCCCTTAACAGTGTACTGTCTCCTTGCATCTGCCCTACCAAGGTGCAGTACCTCACATTTATCTGGGTTAAACTCCATCTGCCACTTCTCTGCCCATATCTGCAACTGATCTATATTGCGCAGTATTCTTTGCCCGTCTCCTACATTATCCACAACTCCACCAATCTTGGTATCACCTGCAAACTTAGTTTTTTCCTTTTTTGCTTAGCCACAGTTCTGCCCCCAACCAGAGTTGACAAAACATCTAACCTATCCCAAACTTCAAAGTTCAAAGTAAATTTATTATCAACATACAACAACAACAACATATACGTCACCATATATTACCTTGAGATTCATGTTCTTGCAGGCATTCAGAGTAGACAAAGAAATACAGGAGAGTCATAAAAAACTAGTCACAAAGACTCTCCAAGTGGCATACTGGGGAAAGCTCTGCAGATATGCAGGGCAGGTGGGAAATAAAATAACACCTGCGAACCAAATCAGAAACAAATCCAGGCATGCCTGTACCCAGATTGGGCAGCTGACACCAAAACCTGGCTGTAGGTATAAAAAGCTATTCCCTTTCACTTTAGAAATGGAGAGAAGTCTGCAGAATAGAGCAATATGGCCACTGACTAGGGGTCGCTAGGCAAGGTCAGAGCTAGCGCTGGGTGGGTCAGTAAGCAAACCACTAGTGGCACACTGTTGAATAGGCCGGCAGGCACCAGGAAACCAGAGAGAGCATTCAAAGTCACCCTATGACACTAAAAGGCTGCGACTTGCTCAGAGGAGTAGTCCACTTACAAATGAGACCACTCAAGCAGTTAAGGGAAGAAAGACACGCATGAAGTGATTGCTAGAAACAAACACATTCCTAACACATGTACTATCGAGTAATGGAACTGAAAAGACAGCATACAGGGACAAACTTCAACAGTTTATAGTACAACATCTCTCCATAAAAGTAAGTGCACAACAAATAGCAGATTAATGTAGAGTGATAATAAAAAATAGCTTAATCCCTGTCGACAAGTTAAACCAAGTAAAACGTGAAGTTGCACAAGAGCTAGAAGGAAATCAACCTAAATATAACAAAAATGCTATACGAGGAAATAATGAAGATGTCAACCACCACCCCTGATGAAAATAGAACTACTTTAGCAACTGCTCCACAACATGACAGTAATATCAACACAGATGTGGACTTCTGCAGAAACATGATGACAAAGCTGAGCTTGTCAACAAAATTATCCCTACATTTAACACCACACTAACAGAATACATGGGCACTTACCCAACAAAAACGCCCTACATACCAAGCCAAAACACATCACCAAAATCTGCAAAAATTGTTCATACTGTCAACAATATTATATTACTACAATATTTGGGAAAACTTGAAACATCTGAAGAACTACGCACAATAACATACTGTAGCATTAGCAGCTAATAACTCCAAAATAGAGACACTCAATAATGGAAACACAAACCAGAGTAATGAAATGAGAACACTGAAATGGCAGGAGAGATTAAGAAACAAAACTGAAACCTTCTGAGCAGAAATAGTCTGTCTAATGGAGTATAAAATCGATAACATGAACAAGAAAGTTAAGAGTAAAGCTAAGGAAATATTAGGCAAATATAAAGTCCATACAAGACATGATCTACTTAACAAACTAATTGCAGACTTCATAGATACAGAAACAGAAGTTTGGTGCATACAAAGCTAGACAAAATAGATACATGAAATGTATCAGACAAAGAAAACAGAATTATCAGTTTAGGAACAATGATACAGGTTTATACAGGGCATTGAAACTAAATCCAACACATCAAAATGTCACCAACCCTAGCACAGAATTACCAACAAACACAGAGACGATGAACTTTTAGTCTAATATCTGGTCAAACAGGGCAATGTACAATCAAGAAGCAAGCTGGATTATGGAGGAAGAAGAATACACTCACACAATTGAACAAATGCAAACACCAATGGATATGTTAAAAGCAGTTATAAAAAATACCCATAGCCGGAAAATACTATCACTGCCGGCAGTGATAATATTCATAATTATTGGCATAAAAATTGAACTTACCTTCATTCGTACGTATCGACAATTTTCTTCAAAATACTGAAAAAGTGTCTAAATTTTTGACAGAAAGTAGAACATCTTCCCTAAAGGAGAAATCAGAAATGACCCATCAAAATATCATTCTATTGTTTGTTAAAAACTATGTAGAAAATTGTAACATCATGCATCTCACAACTAATCACCACTCACTTTGATAACCACAACATACTCACAGAAGAGTAGAAGAGTATGAAAGAATATAAAAAACAACTAGTAATAGATTCTTTCTAAATAAAGCCCAGTGGAAAACCAGAATTCTTTTGTGTTGCTACATTGACTACCAAAAAGTATTTGATTCTGTCCCACACTCATGGTTAACAGAAGTTTTCTTAAAATATATACACAGAAACATATAGAACATAGAATAGTACAGCACAGTACAGGCCCTTCGGCCCACAATGTTGTGCCGACCCTCAGACCCTGCCTCCCATATAACCCCCCACCTTAAATTCCTCCATATACCTGTCTAGTAGTCTCTTAAACTTCACTAGTGTATCTGCCTCCACCACTGACTCAGGCAGTGCATTCCACGCACCAAACACTCTCTGAGTAAAAAACCTTCCTCTAATATCCCCCTTGAACTTCCCACCCCTTACCTTAAAGCCATGTCCTCTTGTATTGAGCAGTGGTGCCCTGGGGAAGAGGTGCTGGCTATCCACTCTATCTATTCCTCTTATTATCTTGTACACCTCTATCATGTCTCCTCTCATCCTCCTTCTCTCCAGAGAGTAAAGCCCTAGCTCCCTTAATCTCTGATCATAATCCATACTCTCTAAACCAGGCAGCACCCTGGTAAATCTCCTCTGTACCTTTTCCAATGCTTCCACATCCTTCCTATAGTGAAGCGACCAGAACTGGACACAGTACTCCAAGTGTGGCCTAACCAGAGTTTTATAGAGCTGCATCATTACATCACAACTCTTAAACTCCATCCCTTGACTTATGAAAGCAAACACCCCATAAGCTTTCTTAACTACCCTATCTACCTGTGAGGCAACTTTCAGGGATCTGTGGACACGTACCCCAAGATCCCTCTGCTCCTCCACACTACCAAGTATCCTGCCATTTACTTTGTACTCTGCCTTGGAGTTTGTCCTTCCAAAGTGTACCACCTCACACTTCTCTGCGTTGAACTCCATCTGCCACTTCTCAGCCCACTTCTGCATCCTATCAATGTCTCTCTGCAATCTTTGACAATCCTCTACACTATCTACAACACCACCAACCTTTGTGTCATCTGCAAACTTGCCAACCCACCCTTCTACCCGCACATCCAGGTCGTTAATAAAAATCACGAAAAGTAGAGGTCCCAGAACAGATCCTTGTGGGACACCACTAGTCACAATCCTCCAATCTGAATGTAGTCCCTCCACCACGACCCTCTGCTTTCTGCAGGCAAGCCAATTCTGAATCCACCTGGCCAAACTTCCCTGGATCCCATGCCTTCTGACTTTCTAAATAAGCGTACCGTGTGGTACCTTGTCAAATGCCTTACTAAAATCCATGTAGATCACATCCACTGCACTACCCTCATCTATATGCCTGGTCACTTCCTCAAAGAACTCTATCAGGCTTGTTAGACACGATCTGCCCTTCACAAAGCCACGTTGACTGTCCCTGATCAGACCATGATTCTCTAAATGCCCATAGATCCTATCTCTAAGAATCTTTTCCAACAGCTTTCCCACCACAGACATAAGGCTCACTGGCCTTATAATTACCCAGACTATCCCTACTATCTTTTTTGAACAAGGGGACAACATTCGCCTCCCTCCAATCCTCTGGTACCATTCCCATGGACAATGAGGACATAAAGATCCTAGCCAACGGCTCAGCAACCTCTTCCTTCGCCTCATGGAGCAGCCTGGGGAATATTCCATCAGGCCCCAGAGACTTATCCGTCCTAATGTATCTTAACAACTCCAACACCTCCTCTCCTTTAATATCAACATGATCCAGAACATCAACCTCACTCATATTGTCCTCACCATCATCAAGTTCCCTCTCATAGGTGAATACCAAAGAGAAGTATTCATTGAAGACCTCGCTCACTTCCACTGCCTCCAGGCACATCTTACCCTTATCTCTAATCGGTCCTATTTTCACTCCTGTAATCCTTTTGTTCTTCACATAATTGAAGAATGCCTTGGGGTTTTCCTTTACCCTACTCGCCAAGGCCTTCTCATGCCCCCTTCCTGCTCTCCTCAGCCCCTTCTTGCTCTTCTCAGCCCCTTCTTAAGCTCCTTTCTTGCTTCCCTATATTCCTCAATAGACTCATCTGACCCTTGCTTCCTATACCTCAAGTATGCTGCCTTCTTCCACCTGACTAGATTCTCCACCTCACTCGTCACCCATGGTTCCTTCACCCTACCGTTCTTTATCTTCCTCACCGGGACAAATTTATCCCTAATATCCCGCAAGAGATCTCTAAACATCGACCATATGTCCATAGTACATTTCCCTGCAAAAACATCATCCCAATTCACACCCGCAAGTTCTAGCCTTATAGGCTCATAATTTGCCTTTCCCCAATTAAAATTTCCCTGTCCTCTCTGATTCTATCCTTTAAAGATTAGTAAGGGCATCAACGATTACAGGGAGAAGCTAGAAGAACGGGTTTAAGAGAGATAACAAAATCAGCCATGATCAAGTTACACTGCTCGTTAATCAGCCAATCACCTAGCAGCAACTCAATGCATAAAAGCATGCAGGCATGGTCAGGAGGTTCAGCTGTTGTTCAGACCAAACATTAGAGTGGGGAAGAAATGCAATCTAAGTGGAGTGATTGTTGGTGCCAGACGGGGTGGTTTGAGTCTCAGAAACTGCCGATCTCCTGGGACTTTCATGCACAATAATCTCTAGGGTTTACAGAGAGTGGTGTGAGAAACAAAAAAAAAAGCATCCAGTGAGTGGCAGTTCTGTGGGAAAAAACACCTTGTTAATGAGAGAATTCAGAGGAGAATGGCCAGGCTGGTTCAAGCTGACAGGAAGGTGACAGTAACTCAAATAACCACGCGTTACAACAGTGGTGTGCAGGAGAGCAACTCTGAACGCACAACACATCGAATCTTGAAGTGACTGGTCCACAGCGGCAGAAGACCACGAACATACGCTCGGAGGCCACTTTGTTCGGTACAGGAGGTCCTTAATAAAGTGGCCATTGAGTATTTATCCACCATCATAATATTAATGGAGAGTGAAGACTTTCCAGGCGCAGATCCATGGTCTCGCAAGACTAACGGATACCTTTAATATTAATGTGTCTTGACCTTCCCACGACAAAAAACTTCTCCATAATCAGAATGAAACTAGTGTTTGTTGGAAGCTGGTTCTCGAATTGGCGAGAAACTATGACATCAACATAAGCGTTTGCCAGCACCCCTCCCCCAGCTGGTCCAGCAAGGAAGTTTTGTGAGAAATGCAACGTTTACGGATGTGGTGCAGAATGTTTCAGACTCCGTGTCGGCTGAGAACCCAGCTGCCCCGGAGATAAAAGTGCCGACTGAATAATCGGGTGGTCTGCGCTTTGAGTGCTGCCCGGGCCCGGTCAGCATGGCGCCTTTCTCCGGAGCAGAGCTGCTCGGGAGCTTTCTGGCTCTTTTAGCTTGGAGGGAAATGCCAGCGGTGAGTTGTCTGGCTTTCAGAAACTGTGTAAGTTTATATCTTCGGACGAACTCTCTAAACTGCGTAAACCGGGGTATCCAAAAGCTGGCCCACGCTGTTTCGGACATCCCCTCCAACACCACGGTTCTGAACATTTCCGGCAACATGATCAGCGATTTGCCTAAGAGAGGACTGGAAAATTTGGTGTTTTTGGAGTATCTAAGGCTTGACCGCAACAACCTGAGCAGAATCGCACCGCAAGCCTTTTGGAAACTCCATTCCCTGCGGGAACTCAATCTGTCCCACAACTTTCTGGAGTCTCTGCAGCAAGACGCCTTCATATCCCTGTCCAATCTCACCAGCCTCAGCCTACAGCACAACAAGTTGGGGCATCTCTCCGGAGCCGCCGTCTTCCCCCTGAAAAGACTCCAAATTCTGGATATCTCCTTCAATGATTTCAGGAACGCCTCGTCTGTAATTGCAGCTCTGAGACGAGTTCATGCTTTGAGAACATTGTATCTTCAGAGCTGCAGAATAAGATATTTGGAAATTTCGACCAGTTTCCCCCCGCAGCTGAGCAGTTTACTTCTCGCCGACAACCCCCTCTCCAGATTCTGGGCTCCCGCCGATTTTTTTGCCGGCATTAACTACCTGAACATGTCCAACTGCAGCTTGTCGCGAGCCGAGAACCTCACCTCCATCAATTTATCCGGTGTGCACTCCCTGAGCATCGGGGCCAACCCGCTGGAACCGGCCGAGGTGATCGAAACTGTGCGGAACATAAATGCGCCCCTGAGAAACATCACCCTCAGCTACTTGAAGCTGAAAAACACCGACACGCTGAGAGTTCTGTGCGGGATCTTTCAGAAGCGGGGGATTCGGTCAGTCAACCTGGAGGGCAATCGTTTCCGGGAAGTGAAGGGGGCCTTCAGCCGGTGCAATTCAATTTTATTTCTGGACATGTCCCACAACAGGATTAAAACGCCGCACATGTTTACCTGTGGAGGCGCTCCCAACGATCTACAAACTTTAATACTGGATCATAATTTAATTCGAGATGTCTCTCTGTGCGCCGTGGGCCCCGACGGAAGGCAATGTAGCTCGACCACCCCTTGCCTGGGGAAACTGCGTTACCTCTCGTTAAGGTACAACCGCATCTCGGCCATTGGGTCTCATGCATTCCGACAGGTTCCCGACCTGGAGACTCTCACTTTGGCGTTGAACGAAATTAATTTCATCAACACCTCTGCCTTTGCTGGTCTAAGTAAACTGAAGTTTCTATCCCTCACTAACAACGCAATCGGAGAAATCTTTCCCAAGACCTACATGCATCTTGGGAACCTGGAACACTTAAAGCTACGAAATAACAGGATTCCCATTATCTACAATCGATATTACTCCAACCTTTCCAAGCTAATCACGCTGGATTTGGGCGGAAATCACATTGAGAAGATTGAAGACGGAGGTTTTGAAGGACTCCGATCTTTGTTAAGGCTCTACTTGGATGGGAACTGGTTGTCGGATCTTTCGAAGGATATGTTTAAAGATTTGCGGTCGTTGCAAGTGTTAGATTTGGCCCAAAACAAGTTGACCTTCGCGAAAGCGCCCGACCACTCGTCCCCGTTCGATGCGCTGCGCAATCTCCGCATGCTGAAGTTGCAAAGACAGTATACTTCCGAGAGCATGTCGCTACCTGGAAACCTGTTTGATGGCCTCCAGAGGCTCCAGATTCTGGACATCTCCAACAACAACTTCATGACTCTGGACACACTGCCCTTTCATCAGCTCGGCCGACTGCAAGTCTTGCGGATGAACGACATTCACTTGGACTTCGGAACCATGCACAACAAGACTTTCGCCAACCTGGTCAACCTCCGGCTGCTGAGCCTGGAGAGAGCCGGCCTGGAGTCCATCCGACAGGCCCTCTTCGAAAACCTGGCCAGCCTCACCACCCTGCTGCTCGGGAGCAATGGTATCCGCGTCGTCGGAAAGAACGATATCCTTCAACTGGGCAACCTCAGCTACCTGGACCTCCAGAAGAACCGGTTAGGCTGCGTGTGCGAGAACCTGTGGTTTCTGTGGTGGGCGGTGAAAAGTAAGGTAGAGGTGCCTCTGTTCTACAACTACTCGTGTGAGGGCCAAGGAGGGAAAAAACCCTTGGCACAGTTCGACAGATTGATTTGCAACGACGGTTTTGAGGCGTTTTGCCTCAGTGCGCTGACGATCTTCGCCTTTGTGGTGACGACTCTGTTGTACCACAAAGGGAAGTGGAACTTTTATTACAGTTACTACCTGCTCCGTGCGTGGATTCGCGAGAAACAGTTGCGGAGGTCGCATACTCGGGGCCACCAGTACGACGCCTTCGTGTCCTACAACTCCAACGACGAGGACTGGGTGTTTGACCAGCTGATGCCGCACTTGGAGACTGAGGGTCCTCCGTTTCACCGACTTTGCTTCCACCACAGGGACTTTGCGGTCGGCAAACCCATCGTGGAGAACATCGTCGACGCCATATACAACAGCAAGAAGACGCTTTGCGTCATCTCCAAGAGTTACCTGCAAAGCGAGTGGTGCTCGATGGAGATGCAGGTAGCCCTGTACAGGCTCTTCGATGAATACAGCGATGTCCTTATCCTGGTCTTTCTCGATGAGATCCCTGGCCACGTGTGGTCTCCTTACCACCACCTGCGGAAGCTGCTGTGGAAGAAGACTTACATCAGTTGGCCCACTGATGACGCAGGCCAGAGGCTGTTTTGGGCCAAGTTGCGGGACGCTCTCAAAGCAGACTGCTCAACTTCTAGGAAACCGGCGTATTCGCTCATCCAGCACAAGAGCTTACTGTACTAAACTCTCAGCCCAGGTGCGTTACACTGACCGGGACGCGAGCCCGAAGACTTAGTCATTGGCCTTTCACCTCCAGATGTGTTCGGGTGGGCGGGGAAAGTAGACCAAGAGGATGCCCCACCATTTCATACTCTTGTTCCTTAACATACTTCAGATGTGTAGAAGTAAGACCAAACGACACAGGAGAGGAGGAAGACCATTCGACCCGTCAAGCCTGATCTGCCATTCCATCATGGCTGATTTATTACCCCTCTCAACCCCTATTCCCCTGCCTTCTCTCCGTAACCTTTGAAGCCATTGCTAGTCAAGAACCTGTCAACTTCCACTTTAAATACCATTGGCTGTTCTCATTATCTCGGTTTAGGATAATTCCCCTCCTGTTTTAGAATCCCAACTTATCAAGTTGCTAATTAATGTAAACAGAACCCCAAACCCCACCCCCCTTAAGTCGCCACCTCAAACTTTCTTCCCAAAGAAATGGAACCCAGGTTCACGCAACTTTAACCACAAATCAACCCTTTAGAATGTAGAACTCGGACCAGGACGAAACAGGGAAAGGCCCTTCCCCCCATGATGATGTGCCAATCTAATTTAATTGGTATTCAAATGCCTAACTAATCCACTCATATCTGCTTACGCAATGTTCATATCTTCTCATTTCCTGCACATACTGTACCTAAGAGCCTCTTGAACACCTCTATGATACTGACACCCTAGGCAGCATATTCTAGGCACTAACTGCTCACAGTATAACACAACCTCCCCCACAGATCTCCTGTGAACTGGACCCCATTCACCTTCAATGCATGCTGTCTGGTTTTAGACATTTAGAACATAGTGTAGCCTGAGTTATAAAGGGAAAAAATAGTATGACTTTATTCCTTAGAACATTGAAGATTGAGGGGAGATTTGATACAGGAAATCAAAATGATGAGCGGTATAGACAGGGTAAATGGAAGTAGGCTTTTTCCACTGAGGTTGGGTGGGACTACAAACAGAGGTCATGGGTTTTAAGGGTGAAAGGTGAGAAGTTTAAGGGGAACATGAGGGAAAACTTCTTCACATGTGGTTGTGAAAGTGTGGAACGAACTGCCAGCACAATTGGTGCACGCGAGCTCGATTTCGATGTTTAAGAGAAGTTTGGATAGGTACACGGATGGTAGGGGTATGGAGGGCTGTGTTGATGGGAATAGGCAGTTTAAGAGGTTTTGGCATGGACTAGATGGGCCAAAGAACCTGTTTCTGTGTACTTCTCTTTGACAAAGGAACAGTCCATTTTGGCCCACAATATTGTGGATAAATAATTGAACTAGTTATTAAATGGATTAGTTATCCAAAATGAGGGGCCACAGTTTGAGGATAGAGGGGAAGCCTTTTAGGACCAAGATTAGGAAAAACTTCTTCACACAGAGAGTGGTGAATCTGTGGAATTCTCTGCCACAGGAAACAGTTGAGGTCAGTTCATTGGCTATATTTAAGAGGGAGTTAGATATGGCCCTTGTGGCTACGGGGGTCAGGGGGTATGGAGGGAAGGCTGGGGCGGGGTTCTGAGTTGGATGATCAGCCATGATCATAATAAATGGCGGTGCAGGCTCGAAGGGCCGAATGGCCTACTCCTGCACCTATTTTCTATGTTTCTATGTTTCTAAATGCCAAACTAAACTACACCCTTCTGCCCAGTCAGAGTCCAAATTCAAAGATTCAAAGATTCAAAAAACTTTATTGTCATTCTAACTGTACATCAGCTCTGCAGGGCAGAATGAGACAGCATTTCTCAGGAGCAGTGCAATCATAACATAACAAATGCAACACTAAATAATAAACATAACAATAAATAGTAAAACACAACAGCCACATGTCAGTTAAAATCAGTTATAAGTGTCCAGTGCAAGTTAAAAGTGTCCAAAAGCAGAGTCAGGTGGAGCAGCTATTTAGCAGTCTGACTGCCTGTGGGAGGAAGCTGTTTAGTAGCCTTGTGGTTTTAGTTTTGATGCTCCTGTAATGTTTGCCTGATGGCAGAAGAACAAACAGTTCATGGAGAGGGTGTGAGGGGTCTTTAATGATGTACCGTGTCTTCTGGAGGCATCGACTCTGAAAGAGGTCTTGGACAGAAGGTAGGGAGACCCCAGTAACCTTCTCTGCTCCCCTAACCACCCTCTGCAAGGCTTTTTTGTCGACAGCACTGCAGCTGGAGTACCAGGTTGTGATGCAAAAGGTCAGCACACTCTCAACCACGCCTCCATTCTCTGCCCATCCATGCCCACCCACCCTAAAATGCCTCTATCATATTTACTTACACTATGGGATGGAGGGACAGATATTGTTAAGACCTCAGACAAAGCCAGGAATCAAAAGGTTGAGCATGGTGCCACTAACATCCTAAGCTGCGAGTATTTCAATGCAAGAAGTATTGTAAGAAAGCCAGATGAGCTCAGGGCATGAATCAACATGTAGAATTATGACATTGTAGCTGTTAGTGAGACCTGGTTGCAGGAGGGGCAGGACTGGCAGCTCAATATTCTGGGGTTCTGTTGTTTTAGACGCGACAGAGTGGGAAGGATTAAAGGAGGTGGGGTGGCTTTACCGGTCAGGGAAAATGTCACAGCAATGCTCAGTCAGGATGGACTGGAGAACATTTTAGTGAGATATTATGGGGGGAATCTGAGGAATAAGAAAGGAATGGGGCTATATTACAGACCACCCAACAATCCGCCAAATTCAGAGGAACAAATTTGTTAAGAGTTCACAGACTGTTGCAAGAAACATAAAGTTGTTATAGTAGGTGATCTTAACTTTCCACATATTGACCAGGACTCCCATACTGTAAAAGGACTAGATGGGATAAGAGCTTGTCAAATGCGCTCAGGAAAGTTTCCTTAATCAGTATATAGAAGTCCCAACAGGAGAATGTGTGATACTTGATCTGCAATTAGGGAATAAGACAGGGCAGGTGACAGAAGTTTGTGTAGGAGATCACTTTGCATCTAGTGATCACAACACCATTAGTTTCAAAGTAAATATGCAAAAAGATGGGTCTGGTGTGTGTGTTGAGATTCTAAATTGGAAAAAGGCCAATTTTGATGGTATCAGAAAGGATCTGGCAAGCGTAGATTGGGACGAGCGCTTTTTGGCAAAGATGTACTTGGTAAGTAGGAGACCTTCAAAAGTGAAATACTTGAGAGTACAAAGTTTGTATGTACCTGTCAGAATAAAAGGTAAGGATAGCAGGTTTAGGAAACCTTGATTTTCAAGAGATATTGAGGCCCAGATTAGGCATGTAGGAACAAATGAGAACATTTAAGAAAGAAATCAGGAAGGCTAAAAGAAGGCGCGAGGAGAATCTTGAGGGATTCTAAAGATATGTTAAAAGCAAAAGGATCGCAAAGGACAAAATTAATCCTCAGCAAGATCTGAATGGCAATCTATGTGTGGAGCCAAAAGAGATGAGAGAGATCTAGGTGTTTTGCATCTGTATTTACTCATGAGACAGACAGAGGGTCTACAAAAGTGAAGAGAAAACAGCATCAACTTCATGGACCCAATACAGGTTATGAAGGAGGAGGTGTTTTTCTGTCTAGAGGCAAATCAGAATGGGTAAATCCCCAGAGCTTGACAAGGTGTTCCCTTGGACCCTGTGGGAGGCAAGTGCAGAAATGGGAGTGGCCCCAGCAGAGATATTTAAATCATGCTTAGCGACAGGTGAGATACCAGAGGATTGGAAGATAGCTAATGTTGTTCTACTGTTTAAGAAAGGCTCTAAAAGTAAACCAGGAAATTATAGGCCAGTGACATCAGTAGTGGGAAAGTTTTTGGAAAATATTCTAAGGGACTGGATATATGAGTATCTGGATAGGCATGCACTGAGTAGGGATAGTCAGCATGGCTTTGTGCATGATAGATCATGTCTATCCTATCTCATAGAGTTTTTCGAGGAAGTTATTAGGAAAGTTGATGAAGGCAAGACAGTGGATGTTGTCTACATGGATGTTAGCAAGACATTTGACAAGGTTCGACATGGGAGGTTGGTCAAGAAGTTACTGTCGCTCGGCATTCCAGATGGGGTAGTAAATTGGATTAGACATTGGGTTTGTGGGAGAAACCAGAGAATGGTGGTAAATGGTTGTGTCTCTGACTGGAGGCCTGTGACTAGTGGAGTACCACAAGGATCCATTGTTATTTGTCATCTGTATCAATGATCTGGATGATAATGTGGTTAGCTGGATCAGCAAATTTGTGGTAACACCAAGACTGGGGATGTAGTGGACAGCAAGGAAGACTGAGATCTGGGCCAGCTGGAAAAATGGCAGAAAGAATTTAATGCAGACAAGTGTGAAGTGTTGCACTTCAGTAGGTCCAACCAGGATACGTCTTACACAGTGAGCGATAGGGCACTGAAAGTGTGCTAGAATAAAGGGATCTGGGAATACAGATTCATAAATTCATTGCAAGTGGCAGCCCAGGTAGATAGGGTTGTAAAGAAAGCTTTTGGCACATTGGCCCTTATAAATAAAAGTATTAAATACAAGGGTTGGGATATTTTGTTGAAGTTGTATAAGACGTTGGTGAGGCCTAATTTGGAGTATTGTGTGCAGTTTTGGTCACCTACCTACAGGGAAAATGTAAATAAGGTTGAAAGAGTACAGAGAAAATTTACAAGGGACTGGACGACCTGAGTTTTAAAGAAAGATTGAATAGGTTAGGACTTTATTCCTTAGAACGTAGAAGATTGAGGGGAAATTTAGAGGAGGTGTACAAAATTATGAAGGATATAGAGAGGGTGAATGCAAGCAGGCTTTTTCCACTGAGGTTGGGTGAGACTACAACTAGTGGTCATGGGTTAAGGGTGTAAAGAGAAAAGTTTAAGGGAAACATGAGGGAAACCTCTTCATTCAGAGGGCTGCGACAATGTGGGACAAGCTGCCAGAGCAAGTGGTGCATGCAAGCTCAATCTCAACTTTAAGAGAAGTTTGGAAGGTAGGGGTATGGATGACTATGGTCCCAGTGCAGGTTGATGGGAGTAGGCGGGTTAAATACTTTGGCACAGTCTAGATGGGCTGAAGGGCCTGTTTCTGTGTTGTATTTTTCCATGACTGTTCAACCCCTGGCAGTGCTTCAACCTTGTCTACCCTATCTATGCCTCTCATAATCTTATAAACCTCTATCACATCTCCCCTCAGTCTCTGATGCTCCAGAGAAAATGACCAAAATTTGTCCAACCTCTCCTCGTTGCACATGCCCTGTAAACCAGGCAGCATCCTGGTGAACCTCTTCTGCACCCCTTCCAAAGCCTCCCCATCCTTCCTATGATGAGGAGACCAAAACTGAACCGAATATCTCCAGATGCAGCTTAACATCCCAAATCTTGAACTCAATTCCTGGACCAATAAAGACAAGCATGCATATATGCCTTCTCCACCACCCTATCAATCCATGCAGCCATTTACATGGAGATGTGGATGTGGACCCTAAGATCCCTCCACACATCAACAGTTTTAAGGGTCTTGCCAGTAACTGTGTGCTACCTCTTTACAGTTGATCTCCCATGGTGTTTATAGACATCCATTAGTCTCATGAGACCATGGATTTGCGCCTTGGAAGGTTTCCAGGGCGCAGGCCTGGGCAAGGTTGTATGGAAGACCAGCAGTTGCCCATGCTGCAAATCTCCCCTCTCCACGCCACCGATGTTGTCCAAGGGAAGGGCATTAGGACCCAAACAGCTTGGCACCGGTGTCATCATAGAGCAATATGTGGTTAAGTACCTTGCTGAAGGGCACAACACGTTGCCTCAGCCAAGTCTCGAACTAGCGATCTTCAAGTCACTAGACGAACGCCTTAACCACTTGGCCACGCGCCATGCACCCATGGTATAACACTTCACATAAACTCCATCTACTATTTCTCTACCACATCTGCGATGGGCTGAATGGCCAAATCCTGCTCCCATGTGTTATGGTCTATATTCCACTGTGCCAGTCTTCTGTGCTCTCCACAATTCAACCAATCTTCGTCTCATCTGCGAATTTACTAACCCACCCATCTACGTTCTCAGCCAGGTCATTTGTATGGTGCCACAGCAGCGTAGCAGTTAGCGTGATGCTATCACAGCTCAGATTTTCAAATTTAATTCCGATGCTGCCCGTAAGGGGTTCGCACGTTCCTCCCCGTGAACGCGTGGGTTTCCTCCGTGTGCTCCGATTTCCTCCCGCATTCTAAAGGTGTACCAGTTAGTTGGCTAATTAGCCGTTGTGAATTGTGCTGTGGTCAGGCCGGGGTTAAATCGGTGGGTCGCTGGGTGGCATGGCATGTTGGGCCAGAGGGGCCTGCTCTACACTCTATCTCTGAATCCGGTACTGTACAAAAGTCTTAAGTGCCCTCAACTTTTTTTTTTGTGTGTTTTCAGATGGTATGATCTTCACAGAGCCCAGATCTCAACATCACTGAGGCTT
Source organism: Mobula hypostoma (assembly GCF_963921235.1). NCBI lineage: Eukaryota > Metazoa > Chordata > Chondrichthyes > Myliobatiformes > Myliobatidae > Mobula > Mobula hypostoma. The sequence goes on from NC_086107.1 coordinate 106,276,003, forward strand.
TCTGGGGTCACCTGGAGAGATAGACGCAAGCAAGACAGCCAAGGTCTACAGAAGGACTCTGGCAAGATTTTGAAGATGCTTGGAACAACCTACCAGATGATTTTCTTTTTTAAAAAACTGCACAGCAGTGTACCTAAGAGAATTCATGGTTTTAAAGGCAAAGAGTGGTCACACCAAATATTGATTTGATTTTTTTTACTGTTTACTGTTTTTTATAGTCTTTTTTTTTGCAATTTACAAACTTCTCATTTCATTACTTTTGAAGGCATCTTCACTTTACAGAATTTTTTTTATATGTGTGTCAAGACTTTTGCATGGTGTAGTGGCAACAGCACTGGACTTCAAGTTGAATGGTTCCAAGTTCGAATCCGGCCGGCTCCCCGCACGTTTTCCATCCATGCTGGGTTGATTGTTGAGCTAACAACCTAACCTCGTTAAAAAAGAAAGGACAAATGCTATGGAAATGGTAAAAATGTTGCCCGATGTGCCAGAAGGAACAACAGCAACAAGGCTTTTGCATAGTAGGGTAAATAAATAAAATCACAGACAGCAGAGAGGCCCCAGTACAGATCCCCGCGGAACAGTCACAGACCTCCTGCCTTTAAACTCTAGTAGTCTTTTGGTTAACCCGCATGCATTTGAAAGACCAACAACTCCCGCACGCTATTGCCCCAAGGCACCCTCCAGCCTAAATATAGTTTTCTCTCATTAGTATTCCAGTAAGATTGAGATGAAAGGCCATTAGTTTGTCTTTGCTCTGTGTCAGTGCAGCCAGGTTGTTAAAGTAACATCCCACTGCAGTGTGTGATCCCCCTACTTAGAAGTCCATAAGACCATAAGATGTAGGAGCAGAATTAGGCCATTCGGCCCATCGAGTCTGCCCTGTCATTTCATCATGGCTGACCCGTTCTCCCTCTCAGCCCCAATCTCCTGCCTTCTCCCCGTATCTCTTCATGCGCTGACCAATCAACTTCTGCCTTAAATATCTACTTCCACAGATTTCCACAGATCCACCACTCCCTGGCTAAAGAAATTCCTCCTCATCTCCGTTCTAAAAGGATAACTCTCTATTCTGAGGCCTGTGTCCTCTGGTCCTAGACTCTCTCACCACATCCTCTCCACAGCCACTCTATCAAGGCCTTTTAACATACGATAGGTTTCAATGAGGTCAACCCTCATTCTTCTGAGTTCCCGTGAGTAGAGGTCCAGAGCTGTCAAAATGCCTTTCATAAGACAACCCATTCAATCCTGGAATGGAATAACTTTCGTGAAGCTCCTTTGAGTCCTCTGCAGTGTCAGCACATCCTTTCTAAGATAAGGGGCCCAAAACTGCTTGCAATACTCCAGGCGAGGCCTCACCAGTGCTTTATAAAGCCTCAGCATTCCACCCTTGCTTTCAGATTCCAGTCCTCTCGAAATGAATGCTAACATCGCATTTGCCTTCCTCACCACAGACTCAACCTGCAAAGTCACCTTTAGAGAATCCTGCACAAAGACACACAGTCCTGGGAGTGTGTGATTCCCCCCGACATGTTTACACGGGCAGTTCCCAATACAGGTTTGAATATGGACAGAGCAACTCATAAGGAAGAACTCAGACTTTCAGATATGTTCATTGTACAGTCAAAAGTCTTCAGAATGAATTTCTTGGGAGAAAGTAATTTTAAGGACTACATTCAGAATAAAGTTCTGTAACAGTCTTTGTCTGTGGTGTTTTTACATACATGTTAAGTATATACATCTACAAAACATTGTGTGAAAGACTGTGATGACCTCCAGCAATTTGTAACCCGTTCCAGGAATCCACCTTCCCCCTCGTCCGGCTTCACCTATCATCTGCTGGCATGTATTCCTTCCCCTCCTCCCACTTTCTTATCCTGGCTTCTTCCCCCTTCCTTTCAGTCTTGATGAAGGGTCTCGGCCCAAAACTCTGACTGCTTATTCCTCTCCATAGACGCTACCTGACGCTGTATCCAGTATTCATTCAGTATTCTTTGTTTGCTGTAAGCATGGAGGAAGATAAGAGCCGTGTTCAAAAGGGAATTAAATGGGCATTTGAGTGGAATTAATTTGCAGGGCTACTCGGGGTTGGGGAGGGAAGAAAGAGAATAATTTAGTAGCTGGCACGGTTTAAATGGGCCAAATAGCCTCCTCTGTGCTATTACGGTTCTATGATTCTGCTTTGTTTTTTAACAGTCTTCTTCAACATACAAATGCCCTGCATTATGTCTGTTACTGGTTGAGAGATTGCCACATGTATCAGTTGTATTCTCTATAATTATTGCGCTCTCTAGTGAAACAAGACCCAATGACCTTCCCTTTTGTGGTTCACTTTTCAGTTAAGTGCCTCTCCACTTGATCCCATCCCTCTCCATTTCTTTCCTATAACCTCCATCATGGCCCGATGTGGCATCGCCCTGTGAGCTGACGGCCCCCATTCTGCTGGTGTTGGAGAAGGAACTGTCATGCCTGCTGATCAGCACCATGGGCCTGGGTGACTCGCCTACTGGGTCTGCGAAGTTCCAGAGCAACTTGACTCATCTACTGCCCGTTATGCTGGCATTTCGAGCAGCAATGAAGGTCCTCCATCTCTGGCGGGGTTCAGGGCTTCCTTCATCGTGCCAGTAGCTTCCCCTCGGTTTTCATGACTGCCAGTCACACAAGTCCTGAGTGCAGAGTCAGAAATACCGTCGCACTCAGATGTAAAGGGATTCCTCATTGCTGCTTCCATCACAATTTTGTTTCACCAGTCCGGGTTGTTAGCCCTGAGATGAACCCCAGAACCTGAAGGACCAGTGGCCCACTCTTGGTCTGTCCTCTACCCTTTGACCTGTTTGACATGGGTGACCCTACCGAGAGCCACAGCATAAAGCCCTGACTCCAGCCACATCGCTCTCTGGGTCACTGAGGCACGCGAGTCTCCAAACTTTACGACAAGGCGGTGGTCCTCCTGGAAGAAAACAACTCAACCCCAACACTTTATCTCATCCTCGTCAGGCAGACCAACAAGATCCCACCATCGCAAATGTTTGGGGAGTTTCAGCCAGACATTTACATAAGGGAACTTGCTGTTTTAACCGCGGCATGTTAACATATCTGACATAATATATAAAATATTTTTTGTATATAATACAGGACTTAACATATATAGATATGCTCTACATAAAACCTGTACAACATTGATTTACAAATTAATGTGGAAAGACTGCGTGACAGCCTCCTGAAATTTGTGATGATCCATTCCAGGAATCCTAAATGAATGTGGGACAGGTGGCAGAGAAGGAGTGCCAGGAATGGGGAGTGGCACTGATGCTGGCACACCCAACCGTTAGATATCAGGCAAAGTCATTTGATTCAAAACAATTGGTTTATTGATCATTACAGAATGTCTCTCTGGTGCTCCCTCTCCCCCTTCCCACTCTCAGTCCACAACAGAGACCCATATCAGAATCAGGTTTATCATCACTCACATATGTCATGAATTTTTTTTGTTGCGGTAGCAGTACAGGGCAATATATAAAATTACTGCAGTACTGTGCAAAAGTCTTAGGCACCCTAGCCTTTTATATTCGCCTTAGACTTTTACCCAGTTCTGTACATAATAATTGATTTCTGGGAGGGCTACTGTGTTTTACCTTACATGGAGAGTGCTAGATATCCGAAATGTGCTGCCTGAGTGGTTTTGGCGGCAAATACAATAACGGTTTTAAAAGATAGACAGTAATGTGTGGAGCATATGCCATAAGACATAAGAGGAGAATTAGACCATTTGACCTATTGAAGTCTGCCTTGCCATATCCCAGAGAATGGAGGAATATGGACATTGTGTTGGCAGATGGGATAATACTGGTCAACAACTTTTTTCAAAAGAGTTTTTTTTGTTTATGATAGACTTCTTGAAGCTGAACACAAATATAATTTCAGACTCACAAAACAGAGGAACTCAGCAGGCCAGGCAGCATCCATGGAAAAGAGCACAGTTGACATTTCAGGCCAAAACGTCGACTGTACTCTCTTTCATAGATGCTGTCCGACCTGCTGATCTCCTCCAGCATTCTGAGTGTGTGTGTTGCTCAGGTTTCCAGCATCTGCAGATTTTCTCTTGTTTATAACTTCAGACTACTTGTATCACGTAAGAATTTGGAGAAGCATGAAATTAACTTCTATTGAATATAATGTGTTTAATTGCATTACAGTGCTGACGCTTTGCAATAGTTCAACTAAGCCAAAAATGTTTTGTTGATGATTTTCATTTGTACTCGATATCTGAGGCTTTGTGCTTAAGTGTCCAACAATAATCGGCCAGCGTTGACGGATTCCAGTTGCCCTGATACCGTTTCTCCATGACCGCAATGTCCTGGTGAAACCTTTCACCATGCTCGTCACTGACAGCACCAAGATTTGTAGGGGACGAAGTCCAAATGGGAGGCAGAAAATTAATCTTTAGCGACATGGTTTTGTGTGCTTGGAGCATGTTGTCAACCAGCTGCACGTAGTTTGGTGCTCTGTAGTTGGCAAGAAAAATTTCAACAACATCCTTAAGTGCCTTCCATGCAATTTTCTCCGGTCCCACTAGAAGTTCTTTGCATTTTCTGTCATTGATGATTGAAATAACAAATATAGGCAATTTTTTAAACTGGTAAGTGATAGGGAAATTTCATGGTAGTTTTCATGATCGGCAGCCCAAAATCCATAATATATACCCAAAAGTATTCAGGAAGCAAAATCTTTGTTGTCCAGTGCTATTTTAGTTGAGCATTTAATTACTAGTGTAATTAGATTATGAAGACACATAGTCCCCTTTTATTGTCATTTAGTAATGCATGTATTCAGAAATGATACATTATTTCCTCCGGTGTGATATCACAAAAAACACAGGACAGACCAAGACTGAAAAAACTGACAAAACCACATAATTATAACATATAGTTACAACAGTGCAACAATACCATAACTTGATGAAGAAGTCCGTGAGCACAGTAAAGTTCAAAGTTTCTCAGATGTCCCACATCTCACGCAGACGGGAGAGGGAAGAAAAACTCTCCCTGCCATGCCGACCACAATCCGATTCTGAGTCACCCAAAAACTTCGAGCTCTGATCAGCTCTCCGACACCGAGTACTGAGCGCCATCTCTGTCCGAACGATTTGACCTCCTTCTCTGTCGCCAAAAGCAGGCAAGGCTGGGGATTTTGAGGCCTACCCTCCGAAAGATTCCCGACCACACAGTAACGACAGCAGCGGATGGGCGTTTCAGAAATTTCTCCAGATGTTCCTCTGTGCTTTCACCACTATCTCAATAAAATATTGTGGGTCGAAGAGCCTGGTCCTCTTTGTACTATTGAGTCCTAAGCGTGGAAACAGTCCATCCAGCCTACACTGGCCATTAAACACCCATTTACACAAACCCTCCAGCAGCCTAGGAAGGGTGTGTGTTGATGCAAGTCCTTCCATATGACCGGAACATGGGTGTTCAGTTCAAAGTTCAAAGTGCAAAGTGTGTATACTACATACAAATATGAGACTCATCTCCTTGCAGGCAGCCACAAAGCAAAGAAACACAATAGTATTGACTAAAAAATAACACCACACCACGGACAAACATCCAATGTGCGAGAAAGAAAGAACAGGTCGTTCAAACAATTTACAGAGCATGAACCGCGGGGTCCCAGGAAGTCCACAGCCACATCACCAGTTCAGTGCCGCAGCCGGTCCAGGAGCCCAATGGCTACAGGCCTTCGGCCGCCGGCCCAGGTTCGGTGCTGAGCCGAGAGCCGGTGGCTGCAGAGTCAGTTCGATGCTGAGTAAAGTCTCACGGAGCAGTGAGCTGACCATCGGCTCGTCCATCGTCCTCAGCCTCAACACCACAGCACTGCTGATCTTCTGGACAGTCGATCCCTCGGGCTTCATCCTGGGTTTTCTTGGGGATTGGCGTGAGTGTTAGCTACTTTGCTGTATACAGTTATGTCAGCTCTTCACATCAAAGTCAAAACCGATTGTGACTAGTGGAGTCCTGCAGGGACCACGCTGCGACCTCTGCTCTTTGGGATATATAAGACCTGGATGAAAACGTGGATGGGTGGGTTGGTAAGTTTGCAAACGATACAGAGATTGATGGTGTTGTGGACAACACAGCCGGACATAGATCCGTTGCAAACGTGGGCAAAGAAATGGCAAACGGAGTTTAACCTACCCAAATCAAAGACAAATGCACAAGTGCATGTGTGCACAGGTGAACTTCTGAACAAGTGCAAAGAAAAACTGACTTGCAGCAGCATTCATAAATATAAATTACCCGTAAATTGTGCAAATTTCGAGAAGATCGCAAGTGGTGACACTATTGGTTTTATCTGAGGTATCGTAATAGCCCTTTCTTTTCCTTTTCCTTTTCCTCTTCCTTAGTTTTCTTTTAGTTTAGGTAGATTAGTTTTTTTTCTAATGGGATTTTTTTTCTTTTTCTGTTTTTAATGATATTTTTGTATTTTATGTATATTTTCTACATATTCTATTGCTAATTTGTGAGATTTTGGGAGGTTTACCAACTATGTGTTACTTGACTATATACTTGTATAAAATAATTATCAATTAATACAACCCCAATCGCTCTGCACTTATTTTTTGTAATGTGTATGATGTTGAAATTAACAAAAAGATTGAAAAAGAAAGAAAGAAATTGTGCAAATTTTTACAAGAATGAACACAATTCAAACAGAAAAACTCCCCCGGTTAATCTACAACCCAAAGGCATGAACAATGAATTTCTCAATTTCAGATAACGCTCCCCCTCTGTCCCTTCTCTTCCTCCTCCTGATATGCCCAGTTCCTCCTACAGCCACCCCACCCCATCACCTGCTTCCTTCACCCACACCATCTGCCCATCACACACATACACTCCTCCCTCTGGAACTCCCCACCCATCTGCTCGCCCCACCTCCCTCATTTGGTTCCATGGCCCACCTTCTTTCCCTGTCAGATTCCACCATCTGTCACTCTGAAGCTGACAGCGATGCAGGTGGATGCTTTCCTGGTGTCATGGATTCTTGATTACCTGACTGGCAGACCACAGTACGTGTGCTTGCAACACTGTGTGTCCGACAGAGTGATCAGCAGCACTGGGGCTCCACAGGGGACTGTCTTGTCTCCCTTCCTCTTCACCATTTACACCTCGGACTTCAACTACTGCACAGAGTCTTGTCATCTTCAGAAGTTTTCTGATGGCTCTGCCATAGTTGGATGCATCAGCAAGGGAGATGAGGCTGAGTACAGGGCTATGGTAGGAAACTTTGTCACATGGTGTGAGCAGAATTATCTGCAGCTTGATGTGAAAAAGACTAAGGAGCTGATGGTAGACCTGAGGAGAGCTAAGGTACCAGTGACCCCTGTTTCCATCCAGGGTATCAGTGTGGACATGGTGGAGGATTACAAATACCCGGGGATACAAATTGATAATAAACTGGACTAGTCAAAGAACACTGAGGCTGTCTACAAGAAGGGTCAGAGCCATCTCTATTTCACGAGGAGACTGAGGTTCTTTAACATCTGCCGGACGATGCTGAGGAGGTTCTACGAGTCTGCGGTGGCCAGTGCTATCATGTTTGCTGTTGTGTGCTGGGGCAGCAGGCTGAGGGTAGCAGACACCAACAGAATCAACAAACTCATTCGTAAGGCCAGTGATGTTGTGGGGATGGAACTGGACTCTCTCACGGTGGTGTCTGAAAAGAGGATGCTGTCCAAGTTGCATGCTATCTTGGGCAATGTCTCCCATCCACTACATAATGTACTGGTTGGGCACAGGAGTACATTCAGCCAGAGACTCATTCCACCGAGATGCAGCACAGAGCGTCATAGGAAGTCATTCCTGCCTGTGGCCATCAAACTTTACAACTCCTCCCTTGGAGGGTCAGACATCCTGAGCCAATAGGCTGGTCCTGGACTTATTTCCTGGCATAATTTACATATTACTATTTAACTATTTATGGTTTTATTACTACTTAATTATTTATGGTGCAACTGTAACAAAAACCAATTTCCCCCAGGATCAATAAAGTATGACTATGACTATGACTATGACTACTATGTCTTCCCTCCTCACCTGGATCCAACTATCACATGTCAGCTCCAACTTCATCCCTTCCACTCACCTTTTTTATCCTGGCTATCTCTGCTTTAGCTTCCAGTCCAGATATAGGGTCCCAGGCTGAAATGTCAGCTGCCCTTTCCCCCTCTACCGATACCACCTGACCTGCTGAATTCAACCAGCTACTTAAGGCACACAAAATTCCGGAGAAACTCAGCAGGTCAAGTAGCATCTATAAAGATTTTGGACTGAGAACCTTCATCAATCTTCCTCTCCTAACAGATTTCAACCTCTGCTGCCCTTGGTTGACTCCACCCATCACCTCCCAACCTCTGAGCTCTTCCCGCCTCCACTTGGATCCAACTAAAACATTCCAGCTCTAATTCCATTCCTTCCTCTCACCTCTTCCTCCTGGATACCTCCCCTCAAGCTTCCAGTCCTGATGAAGGGTCTTGGCCTGAAACATCAACCCTTTACTCCTCTCAATAGACGCTGCCCGACCTGCTGAGTTCTTCCAGCATTTTGTGTGTGTGTGTTACTCTGGATTTCCAGCATCTGCAGAATTGTGTGTGTTTATCATCCAGCTGTTTGCTTGGATCTTTTTTTGCTCCAGTGTCCAGCATTAGCAGCCTCTTGTGGGGTCTACAATTACATCCAATCTATGCAATAACAACCTCTTAATCAATATCAGCCAGACCAAGGAGCCAAGTATTGACTTCAGGAGGAAAGCGGAGGTCTATGAGCCAGTCCTCCTCAGAGTATCAGAGGTGGAGAGGATCAGTTCTATTTCAGAGGACCTGATCTGGGCCCAGCATATAAGACCATTTACAAAGAAAGCACACCAGTATCTCTACCTCCTTAGAAGATTGCGAAGATTTGGCATGATATCTAAAACTTCGACAAACCTCTATAGATGCGTAGTGGAGAGTATATTGACTGGCTGCATCACAGCCTGGAATGGAAACACCAATGCCCTTGGTCTGACAAAAGGTAGTGGATATGGCCCAATCCATCACGGGTAAAGCCCTCTCCACCGTTGAGTACATCAACACAAAGCAGTATTGCAGGAAAGCAACATCCATCAGCGGGGACCCCCACCACCCCCAGGTCATGCTCTCTTCTCACTGCTGCCATCAGGAAGAAGGTACAAGAGCTTCAGGACTCACAGTACCAGGTTCAGGAACAGTTATTTCCCCTCAACCAACAAACTCTTGAACCAAAGGTGCTAACTTCACTCACCTGGCTCATTGAAATGTTCCCACAAACTATGGACTCGTTTTCAAGGACTCTTCATCTCATGTTCTCGCTATTTATTGCTTATTTATTTGCCCAGTTTGTTGCCTTTTGCACACTGGTGGAATGCCCAGGTTGGTAGGTCTTCCATTGATTCTATTATGTTTATTAATCTATTATGGGTTTACTGGGTATGCCCGCAAGAAAATGAATCTCAGGGTTATTTATGGTGAACTTTGAAAAGCACAGGTTATTCCATCCAACTAATCCCAGGCTGCTCTCCCCCCACTCCACCACTCGTTCATATTTTTATTGTGTACTTGTGGAGAATGAGGTTTAGAGAGGAAAACAGATGACCAGCCATGGAGCTGATTGAGGGCTGGTCCCACCTAGCTCCCATGAGAACAATTCCTACTTCCACGGTGCCACAGCAGTGTAGGGGTTAGCGTAACGTGATTATAGCGCCAGAGAGCCCAGCTCAGTTCCACTGCCTAAGGAGTTTGTATGTTCTCCCCGTACCGGCGTGGGTCCCCCTCACATCCCAAAGACCTGCTGTCTAGGGTTAGGGAGTTGGTGCTAGGAGCGTGGCGACACTTGCGGGCTGCCCCCATCCTCGGTCAGTGGCGCTTGTCGATGCAAACGACGCATTTCGTTATGTTTCCACGTACATGTGAAAAATACTGTTTAAATCTTTAACCTTTCCTCCAAACCCTGTGTGACACTCATCAAAGTTGCTGGTGAACGCAGCAGGCTAGGCAGCATCTCTAGGAAGAGGTACAGTTGACATTTCTTCGTCTGACGAAGGGTCTTGACCTGAAATGTCGACTGTATCTCTTCCCAGAGATGCTGCCTGGCCTGCTGTGTTCACCAGCAACTTTGATGTGTGTTGCTTGAGTTTCCAGCATCTGCAGAATTCCTGTTGTCCTGTGTGACACTGCCACCTCCTGGACGCCGGAGTCAGTGCAACCTTACCGCTTCGAAATCAACCGGGTGCCCTAATTGACTAACGCCGGTTTGGATTGACCCGTTCCATTTTATTCCAGATTTTATTCGTGTGTAACATCAGAAATCTCTGCTTAACCCATGGCCTTTTGCGGAGAGGGCTTGCAGATTACCACCACAGCATTAGAGTTCAACTGGAGCTATACAGGTGTCAGAAAAGGGAACACACCCCGGTCATCATAGAGGGATCAGAAGTGAAGAGAGTGAGCATTTTCACGTTCTTGGGTGTCAATATGGCCAATGATCTGAGGATCTCTGAGTGATCCAACCTATCGATGCAGAGTTAAAGAAGGCAAGACAACGACTATATTTCATTAGGCGTTTGAGGAGATTTGGTTTGTCAGCAGAAACATTCGCAAACTTCTGCAGATGTACCGTGGAGAGCATTCTGACTGACCGCTAATGGGGAGAGGGGAGAGCTACTGCACAGGATCAAAATAAACTGCAGAGAGTTATAAAATTAGTCAGCTCCATCCTGGGCACGCGGTACCCAGGCCATCTTCAAGGAGCGATGCCTCAAAAAGGCGTCATTCATCCTTAAGGACCCCCATCACCCAGGACGCGCCCTGTTCTCATTGCTACCATCGGGAAGGAGGCACAGTCCTGATTTGTGGGCTGTTTTTTTTAGCTGTAGGCGCCTGAAATGCACTGCAGGGGACGCTGTGGAAGTAGATCCAATAGACACATTGAGAGGCTTTTAGACAGACACGTGAACGAGCGGAGAATGGAGAACTGTAGTCCCTGTGCGTGTAGTTAGGAATAGTTTAGATTGGCATGGAGGTTGGCACATGGGGCGACTGCTTGCATTTTTGTCTGCCACGGCGATTCAAACGCATAAGACAACGCAGTGTTGCAGACTCGGCCCAATACATCGCGGGCACATCCCTCCCCACCATCGAGGCCCTACTTCACAGCGGGTGACACCAATTCCCAAAGATTGCCACCATCCCGGCCAGGCCATCTTCCCGCAGCTACCATCGGGCAGGAGGTGAGGTGGAGGAGGCTAAGGTGCAGATGAACCACAGCGGATAGCGCAGTACTGGTCAGGGTTTGTCGAATCCTGCTGGCCAATGCATTGCACATTTCTCCCTGTAATTGTTCTCCTAAGATCAACAATTTATACAGATGTCTTACACGCTAATCATGAGAGATCCTGAAGATTGGTCTGTTATAGTACTGTCATGACGTGTTACAGTACAGTACCGTGCCGTGACGTGTTGAGTTAGAAAATAAAATGTAAATTTGTAATTGTATCTTGCTTTATTGCTCTCCAAGGAAATGTGCTATTTAATATGTAGCCATGTTATTTTTAGGGTGTTTTCTGGAACTAGGGCATAGAGCAAATATTAATCTCAACTGCAACCAGTCTTCAGATCTGAACGTGGGTTTGTATATTAAATTTTAAATGCAGCTCGGAACAGGAAACATCCAGTTGATTTGAGATGTCCGCATTTGTATGAATGCAATCAACACCCCATCGCGTGTACGCAGAGACCACAGTAATTAACACTCGTTTTAGGTGCGTTGGTAGGAAGGTAACAAACACTTTATTGATCCCAAGGGGGAAATTCTTTCATTCCTGATCCAGGCATTCAAAAAAAATTACACGCAACTCAGAAAGAAGCATTATGAGGGCATTGTAACTATAGAAATTGTCCTGTTACCATTGTTCTTTAAAATATAAAAATGTGTTGTAATGTTGGGTCGGGGAGTCTCTCTCATGCCTCCAAAAGTTACCAGCATGTGGGTGCCCCAAATAAAGACTTTTATAGTTACCAGCTGCATCTCTCCAGTGATTTTGTTCAGCATTACAACCCTATGTTGGCACTGGAATGTGGGGCGATGGTCGCAGGCTGCCTCCAGCACATCATTAGGTTGTGTAAGCTGTTATCGCAAATGGCACATTTCACGAACTGTTTCAATGTACTTGCTAAATAAAGGAATCTAAAGAGTTAATTGCTTTCAACCATTCAGTTCTGGAACCAAACGGGAAACAACCCCCAGCACTACCGGAGTAGTGCTGTAGTGTATAACACTGGTGTACAGTGAGCAGTGTACAGTGTGGTTTGCTCCTCTGGCGTTCTTTCTTGTAATTAATTATGTGTAACTTACGGGTTGGGCCTCTGATGCTGCTGGCTGCTGCAAGTTTTTCATTGCACCTGCAGATAACAATAAACTCCACTGCCCCTGCGCTGTCCTATTCGAGAGAGTCTAATTATAAACCAGAAAAAAATCTGCAGATGCTGGAAATCCAAGCAACACACAGACAAAAAGCTGGAGGAACTCAGCAGGCCAGGAAAAGAGTACAGTCAACGTTTCGGGTCCTGCTGAAGGGTCTCGGCGCAAAACGTCGACTGGTTACTTTTCCATAGATGCAGCCTGGCCTGCTGAGTTCCTCCAGCATGTTGTGCGTGTTGCTAAGAGTCTCCACTCTTCGTACCCTGACTTACAATCTCAAACGTACACTCAGCGCCCACTTTGCGGGGTGGAGACGTGGAAACCAGTGTGTGGTCTGCTGCAGTAGCCCGTCCACATCAAAGTTCGATGTGTGGTCAGAGATGTTCGGCTGCACGCCACTGTCGTAATGCACGGTTGAGTTACTGTTGCCCTCCCGTCAGCTTGAAGCAGTCTGGCCGTTCTCCTCTGACCCCTCTCATTACAAGGTGTTTTCACTCACAGGAACTTTTCCCCCCACTATTCTCTGTAAATTCTAATGCAGGGGTTCCCAACCTTTTTTATGCCATGGGCCAATCCCATCAAGCAAGAGGTCCAGGACCCCAAGATGGGAACCCCTGATGTGCCCGAAAATCCCAGGAGACCAGTGGTTTCTCACTCAAACCACCCTGTCTGGCGCCAACAAGAGTTCCGCAAAGTCACTGATCACGTTTCTTTCCCATTCTGAAACTCTTGACCATGCCCACGTGCTTTTATATATTGAGGTGATTGGTTGATTACATACTCGCATTAATGAGCAGCTGTAGATGTCTACCTAACAAAGTGGCCACTGAGTATTTAGTTTGCTGGTTAATGAACTCACCGACTCCTCTACCCCTCTCCTCTCCCACCGCTTGCTCATGAAATTTCTTTGCTCCAGAATTAAACGTGGAACATGGAGGCCGCAGTGAAATCTCAGTCAACCCCTACACTGGGCCCCAAAAGTCGAGAACTGTGTCGGCTGCTTCTGGCATCTAAAGTTTCTCCAGGTAACCGTGGTGTCGTTTCCCACACTTCCAGTTTCAACTGCAAACCTTCGTGCCTTTACAGACAAGAACCTCTCACACCTTTCTTTAGGAATGTGACATTTATTTATTTTGTACTTCCAAAGCGCGACACAAGTGCCAAGTGCTGCCTATGTTAATGCAAAGATTTTTTAAAAAAACAGCAAACACATTATTGACAGACATTTCCCGATTGTTAATCGTCCTTACAAAAAAAAGTACTTACAAAACAAATATTGGGGAATGGGGGAAGGGGGAGGGGTGGGGAAAATCGTCTGTTCAGAGGTGATTTTTCATTGGGTGGACGGGATCCAGAAACGGGACAGATGAGAGATTATTTTCAGTATAACTCTCGCACACAGACTAATCCTATACTGTCCACAGTTGTACAGGTAACAGTCACCAAACACACCCTTTACAGAGTTCATCTCAAGACTCTGGGGGCAGTATTAGCAAGCCGGTCTTAACTAGTGCAAGCAACTACAATACCCCCCCCCCAGCACACAGTCGTGGGAGGGGTTGGGTGGGTGGGTGGGGAGGGGGGGGGTCCCCAGATAGCACTGGAGTCACAAGTGTTGTGACTCACCATCACCACAAACGCAGCCTCCTTCCAAAATTCACTTCCCCTCCCCTTCCAATCCCGTCGGCAGCAACCTTGGCTCGAGTCAGGCAAGAGAACCACACACACATCCGCACTAACTCCAGAGAACGGGAATTCCCCTCTCCCTGGGAATAAGTCGATGGATAACCGCATCGCCAAAAATGGCTGCCTGTGTAACACTCTCAAGACATCAAAGACCGTGCCTCCATCACCAGACAACACCCCCCACCGCCGGTTCCACGTCCTTCGCTGCATCTCTGTCGGCCGTGCGGAACAGCCACATCACTGACCTACCACGAGGTACACCGCGGTCATCGCTTGACACTTCCTCTGGTAGGGAAGGTTGGGATCGTCATCATAACTCACCCCCACACACTTAATTTAACCCACTGTTACATTACGCTTCCGTCCCACTACCAGGGGTTCCCAACCCCGGGTCCATGGATTCCTTTGGTTAACGGTAGAGCGCCATGCTGTAAAAACAAAGTTGGGAAACCCCTGCCTGCCCATTTTCACAACCCCCCACCTCCAGAGGATCCCTCCTCCACCTCATTCCCCCCCCCCTTTAATGTTGGGTGGGAAGGAAAAACCAATTAAAAATGGGAGGGGGATGAAAGAAAAACATCAATTCCAAAGGTGGGGGGAGGAAAACGATGACGGTGGCCGCTCCCAAAGGAAGTCATTACTATACAAGGTCACATCAACGGCAAAGTAATAAAAGATTATTACAGAAACTATTTGGAGCTCTCCAACGCTACCTTGACCAGTGTATCCTCCCCCCGACTTCCCCCAACACTCCCCGCACTATAGCGGGGGAATCCCAACTTCTAATCAAATCCCCCAACATTCAGCATCAAGTTGAAGGCTTGGAGTCCAGCCGAGGTCGGTCCCGTGGCGACATCACCCTGCGTAACCCTCGCCACCCCCTGCCCCACCCCACCCGCCGTTTTCCCCAATCCCGAAAGATCGCTTGGCCATTCACAACACCAAGTGCCCACAGACACACTCGCCCTTGCCCACCACGATCAGAGGGCACCCACACTGAGGTTTCACTGAATCCTCAACCCCAGCAAGGTGGGGGGGGGGGGAATTCTACGGTACAATTAACAGAAGGCTTCCAGGAATCTCCATGTCACATCTAGTCCCCTTCAAGTGGTTCTATTGGCAGCAGATCCCAACAGGCCAAAAAGGCTCTTAGAGTAACCACAGTGGGGTTTTTTGTCCACCTCGGCCATGACCACAATTTAAAGACTCAATAGTCAGGGAGGTAACCTTCCTTAGATAGACACCAGCAGCGACCAATAGGCTACAGTCAAGATTCTGGAGTGGGTCTCGAACCTACAACCTTCTGACTCAAAGAGGACAAAAGGTGTCAGCCCTCAGCCAAAGCTCACACTCCTAAAGTACAAGCCAATCTTTTTGTTCTGTATTTAGTGATACAGGTAACAAGCCCTTCCAGCCCAACCAGTCCGCACGACCCAACTACACCCACGTGGCCAACCAACCGGTACGTCTTTGGACTGTGGGAGGAAACCAGAGCACCCGGAGGAAACTCACGCGGTCGCGGGAAGCACGCACAAACTCCCTACGAGGCAGCGGCAGGAACCGAACCCAGGTCACTGGCGCCGTAATGGCGTGACAGTAACGGCCCCCCTACGGTGCTGTCCCCTAGACTGAGTCAACGGGGAAGAGCTACCGCAATCATCCAGCGAGGGTGATGGATAACCACACTGAGCAACAGGTCGGGGGACAAGGCCCACGGGTTTGATTGCTTAATTGATTAAAACCGAGAGCTATGCCATCCAACCCCCATCCCAGTCTAACCGCTCACGAGGGCTAAAAAGAAATGCTCAGTGGGCCGGGCAGCCTCTGTGGAGACGTAAGTGTTTCAGGTTTTGAAACAATAATTGCTTCCCTCTTCACACATGCTGTGTGACCCTCCGAGTGTTCCAGGTAACTTCCTTTCATTTCCAGCACCCACAAGTTCTGTTTTGGAGGGTTTTATTTCTGCCCAGATTCTCATCCGTGTGTAATTATTTATTGAGAGATGCGGTGCGTACAAGGCCCTCCCGGCCCAACAAGCCGCAGCACCCAGCACCCCAGCTATTCAACACTAGCCCAATCACGCGTGTCTGTAACTTGGGAGCTGCTCACCGGGGCCAGACGCCGTCCCACCTCACCGTGAGACGTCAAGCAGACATCGCCTATTTCCACAAACGCCAGAAGATCTGCAGATGCTGGAAACCCAAAGCAACGCGCACAGAATGCTGGAGGGACTCAGTAGCATCTATGGAAAAGAGTAAACAGTTGGCGTTTCGGGATTCATGATGAGCGTAACCTTCAGCCTTGATGAAATCAAGAAAACGTCCCAGCTGCAGCCACTATTTTAGTATAGGCTTCCCCCACAGGGGGGGTCTCATGGCCACCCTACAGATAGCGTAGCTGTCCGTAGGGTTTTCATGACAAGATACAGAAGTAAATACTGCTGCTGCCCAAGTTGGGACCTGGCCGGATTCGAACTCAGAACCCTCCGCCTCGAAGTCCAGTGCTGATGCCACTACACCACTGGCTGGCCCACAGGTGCAGTGCATGTGGGAGTAATAATCAGATCTACTGCTTATAGGTCTGGGGGCTCCAGGAACCTGAGATTTTCAGAAAAATGTAATGGATTTTTTTTTTTAACGTCTGCCCTTTTGCGCAGACGGGGCCTCAGTTTAACGTCTCTCCCCCCCCTTAAGAAGACGGTGCATCTGACAACGCAGCACTCCCTCAGCACAATAGAGGGTCAGCCTATAATTCCTTACTGAAGTCTCTGGAGCGAGACTCAACAGCAAGAGAATCACCCACTATACATCAGGACAGATCGAGAGACGTGGGCAACGTGCGGGGGGGATAAAGAAATTACGCCATTTCAACAGAAGCAGCGATTTAAATACATAACTAAAGGTGTGGTTAATATAAAAATCTATACAAACTGCTTAAAGCACAAAGCTTTTCCAGGTATTGGACCGTAATATATGAAATCACCTGAAAATATAGTGCAGGTTACTTTGGTTGATTTAATCAAAGTGCTTCCATTTACAACAGAGCCTCCAGGGTAAGCCTGGCTGTTGGCACCTTGTCTGGCCAGTAGAGGGCAGAGTGGAGCACCCGGCCGAGGGCCCGGAGAATGAGATGGAGTCGAGGGGGCTTGTTCCCGAGGTACGCATACATGGAAAATGTTGTCAATCAACACATGGGAATACTCGGCGCCTCTTGCATTCAGGGAGGAGCCAAGAAACGGCTGCCTGGGACACTTGGCGCATCTCCCCTGAGTCAGGGTTTGTTCCAGCATCAATCCCCTGATCCTTTCAGTATCTGGAAATCTATGGACCGTTATTCCAAATGCAATTTTCAAACCTCCACATCCCTCTGGTAAGAATTCCAAAGATTAACCGCCCTCACAGTAAAGTCAGGTCTTATCCCAGTCCTAAATAGACCTCAGCTTATCTTGACACTAGTTCCCAGCCCGGAGACAGAGAACTTCCTGCGGCCTGAGCCAAATCACAACTCAGGGTTCTGTCACTACCCCACCTTACTAGCTGAAGGGCTGAGGTGTCAAGCAGCCCACGCTTGACGCATTAGATGGAATTTGACCGAGCATCAACCAGCCCCCACTCAGGACCCCGACCTCCCAAAGCCTCAGGGCCACCTTGAACCCCCGAGGGGTGGCCAATTTGTGGGACTTGTTGCCACAGGGAGCGATGGAGGCCAAGTCAGTGAGTGTACTTAAGGCAGAGACTGACTGGTAAACAGGTTAAAGCAGGAGGAATAGGGTTTTTTAAAAAAAAATTAGCCGTGACTGAACAGTGGAGCAGACTCGATGGCCAAACGGCCGAATTCTGCTCCTGCATCTTCTGGTGAGAACTGTCGCCACCTTCCCGTAAACGCAGGCCCCATAAACCCTGGGGCGGGATTAGCTGCCAGGCACGCAGAGTTAACAGAGGCACAGCTACTTGGCATCTCAACCCTGCTTCAAGTGCAGAGTCCCTGAATGGGATATATCGGGGACACTGGACCAAAATGGCTTCTCTCCCCGCCCAAGGCCCATCACCAAGGTGTTCCACTCAGGATGGATACATACACACACACACACCACCCCCCCCCCGCCAAATTAATGCTTAAGTGCTTAAAAGTAATTCACACGAGGACAGGGTCCAGAGGAAAACACAAACGCAACCTCTCCGTTAATAGTAGCTTAGTAGCTCCACACAACTAGTCACTTGTGTTAGTGTTACAGCCCGTTTGTGAGCATACCACAAACTTTTTTTTTAAATATACTGTAGTGTCCAGATACTGGGGTGAACTCCTCTCCCTGCGTTAACCGTGGGATGGGTTTTGTTCTTCTCCACCTCAGCCACGACCACAATTTAAAGACTGAATAGTCAGGGAGGTAACCTTCCTCAGATAGACACCAGCACTGACCAATAGGCTACAGTCAAGATTCGGGGGGTTCTTGAACCTACAACCTTCTGACTCAAGAGAAAAAGGTGTCAGCCCTCAGCCAAAGCTCACACTCCTAAAGTACAAGCCAATCTTTTTGTTCGGTATTTAGCGATACAGGTAACAAGCCCTTTCAGCCCAACTACACCCACGTGGACAACCAACCTACTAACCTGTGCATCTCTGAAAACTGGGAGGAAACCGGAGCACCCGGAGGAAACCCGAGTGGTCAAGGGGAGAACGTACAAACTCCTTACAGACGGCAGCAGGAACTGGCGCTGTAACAGCTACGCTACAGGGCCGCTCCTTAAACCGAATCAGTGGGATAGAGTTAATGCCATCAGCGAGGGTCTTGGATAACCACACTGAAAATAGAACAGCTCGATTTATTTCCTGATTTATTAGTGTTTCCCAAAGGAATACAGAGATGCAGCTAAAGCTCTGTACACCCAACCTTCAACAATGCATTAATTCCTCACCCCCCTCCAAAAAAAAATTCTGGCTCCAAAACACAGCCCCAAACTGCTCTGATTTTCTCACCACTGGAAGGGTAACATCATCACCAGGAGAAACCACTTCCGGTGGACAAGCACACACAGAAATGGCCCTGTACCACTTGCCAGAAACTCAGAGCACAGTCCCACTCATGAACCCACCACTGACTCCTGGCTTCCACCTAATTCACTGCCTTATTCCTCCCAAGCACGGTCACACCAGGTCTTGAATCAGTCACACCAATGAGGACGTCGGTTTCAGGGGCCCAATGGGCTTCCGCCATTCAAATTCCTTAAAGAACCACCGGCCACAGGCTCCCCTTTGAGCTGCATACCTCCCGGCCCTGGGCGCTCGGGAGCTTCCTGCACTGGAAATCTTCAGGGATATTTTCACCAAACAGGAGGCAGAGCTCAAAGCAGCAGCTCACCTACTCAAGGGCAAATAAGTACTGCCCGTGGTCAATAATGCCCCGTCTCACCAAGGTGCAGCCCTTCAGAATTCACCATCACGACGTTCCAAGAGTGTTACGGCCACAGAAGTACTATGAAGGACACTTAAATGATGCTTAGATAGGAAAAATGGAGGGCTATGCGAGAGGGAAGGGTTAGATTGATTTTGGAGTGTAGGTCAAAGGGCTAGCACAACATTGCGGGCCGAAGGTTCTGACCTGGAGAGGCGTGAGATCTTGGGAGTGATGCCATCTCGAGTTTGGCTCCTTGTAGGGTCACTGATGGTACAGTCAAGGGAAGAAGCTCCAGATGTAGAATGATCCAACGGTAGAGCTGGTGGAAGAAGATGTCCCACGGCAATGGCAATGAAGGTGGGGGAAGGCTGCCGCAGTGAAGGGAGATCAGTCGTCTTCTACTCTGTGCCAGTGGACCCCGACCCGTCACAGACTACCTCTGCATGGCCTCCCCACGTTAAACAACGCCCTGCACAGGCGTGCTCCACAAAGGGAATCCCAGTTCGGCCGCTACGGCCACTAGACGACAACCCCTTAGGAGGACATCACACTGGAGTGACCGCACTATGACTAGTGCAACGTACTTTTCTCAGTTCTACATTCTAACTGTGGGCAATACGGCAGCCCGTTTGCACCCAGCAAGCTCCAACAGACCGGAAAGTGATAATGACAATTTTTTAAAAAACAGCACCTTCTTCAAAATAGTGCTGTGGGATGTTTTGTGGGAAGAGCCGCTTCAGAAAGAGGTCACCGTTAACTCTGTCAGTGCTGCCCACCGGACAGCCCCAGGGTAAGGTGAAGCCTTGGAGCACAATCTTCAGCTCAAGATCGCCAGCGCTGGGGCGAGTCCAAGATCCGTGACAGCTCAAGTGCAGCTTACGCGAGGGGTCAGTGACGGAAGTTCACACAGAGGTTCCACCTTCCCAAAAAGTGGGAAGTGGAGAAGGGAGATGGGACAAGAGAGGCTTAGCTTCATTGATTCTTATTCACCAACCGCCTGCTTACTAACACCATCGCCTGAAAGCCTCGTCACGGTCTTGGTCCGAACACGGGGACACTGCAGAAACGCAGGTACGGCACCCTGAAGCGGGTGAAGTTCGGCCATCGCCGGAAAAGAGAACGCCGACTGACGCAACGAGCCCGATTAAAGCGTCGAGGCCCGAGAGCAGGTAACAAACCGGTGTTCAGTCCCACTGTTCCAGGCCAGGCCAGGCCCGTCCCACCCCATCAGCACGCGCTTGATCCCCTTTCTCCTCATTACTCCATTGGGCGAGAGGTGCAGGAGTCTTGGTTCAGGACCAGTAGCTGCTCTATATCCACCGGGGCCCTGGACCAGCGTGGACAGCTTCACTCGCCTCAGCCATACCTGCATAATAAGCGTACTTCCAACGTTGAAATTCCAGAGAGAAATGACTGCCTTGACATCATAGGAGCACCTGACTGAATACTGCGTCTAAGGAAGGCAGGGAGGGTTGTAGGCAAGGGGCTCCGAGGGGGCAGGAGTCACAGAGGATATTAATTCACGAAGCTCCTCAAGGCAGGATCCATCCCACACCAAACTATCTCCAATCACTTCGCCAACGACCCTTCCACTGTAAGCAGGATGACCACCGGCGATCACACTGTGCTCAATTCCCTTCACAGACTCCTCAGCAAAAACGAAGCAGACCACGCCCGCACGCGGCGAGGCCAGGACGTCGCGCAGGGGTAGAGTCGGTGAGCCGCGAGCGCTAACATTCACACTCTGAATGCGCCAAGCCAAGGACCGTCGCCGAACAAGTGAGTCTGCCTTCCGATGCCATTGCCGTCACGGAGTTTACCCACCGCCGATACTCCCGGGAGTTACCAGCGACCCAGAAACTCAACTCCACCAGCCACAAGTAGACCGCGGCGAAGAGAACCGGTTCGAAGCCAGCCGACCCACTTCCTGTCGATTCGAACCCCTCCGCCATCTGCAAATACACCGGAGCGAAGGAACGCTGCCCACTCGCCTGGACAAACACAGCTCCAAACGTCAAGGGAACCAACACCACCCGGGACAAAGTAGCCTGCTTGACTGGGCCCCATGCACTCCGCCAAACACTCCCTCCATCCGCCACTCAACACACTATCTTTGACACTACCTCCTACCACTGGGGACACTGAGAAGCTTGCCAAGGTGGACACCATCGCCCGCAGGCTTCCCGCCCAGTCATGCATCCCGCCCCCCCGATTTTGGAAATACATCACTGTTCCTCCATCACTTCTCCAAGGGGACCACAACCTTGTCATAGGGTTTGGAGGCTTGGTATGCCTCAAAGACCTGGAGAACTATGCCGGCTGGAGTCAGGGCCTCGTGGTTTGACTCTTGATAGGGTCAGCCATGCCAAACAGGTCAAACAGTAGAGGCCAGACTAAGAGTGGTCCGCCAGGTTTGGTGGTCCAGCACAGGACTAATAACCCTGACTGGTCAAAACGAAATGTTACGGACACGGCGATGGAAAATCCTGTATCTGCGTGCGATGGTATCCCTGAGGCTCTGCCCGGGATTTGCACGGGCGACAGCAGTAAAACCCTTAAGAGGAAGTCACTGGCACGACGAAGGACCAAAGGCAACCTGATGCCGTACAGCAGAGGCAAAAACGAGGACCCCGAACCGCACCTGGGGCACAGTAGAGAAGACAGCCAAAGACAGGCCAAGATGGAGGACGGACATTGCTGCCCTGAGCAGCAGCAGCGTACGAGGCATGGGATGAACCCTCTGTCATTAACCCCTGCAGCTCTCCAATGACCGTCAGAGTACTGACCTGTACCGGATCAATTACAAGAAGGTAGCAAGTGCGCATTCAACCGACTGATCAATCGACTGGGCCTCCTACGCACGGGAGATACTCTTTTCATCTGCACGGGCTTTCAAGGGCGCAAGTTTTTTTTTGGCCTCTGTGGGCTCTGAGGGTCCTCACATGAGTTACCCAGCATGCACCGCAGCTAATAGGACTCAGTAAAAAACAATTAAACCTACAACTCTGCTGTGGACCTTGCTCTGCGCATAAATAACAAATACCTACACTAGGAAGACAGTAGCTCCCCTTGCTCTCTCAAAACCGAGCACCTCCCTTGATAGTTACAAGCTCAGCACCCTCCACCTCACAGACAGGTTAGATATATACAGGCAGGAAGATAGCTCTGCTACATAATCACATCTTTGTAAAATGCAATTATTATAGACGAGGAACTGCCCAAATGGAACATTATTAGTCAAAGATAGAGTCAGATTGTTCTTTGAACAAATGATTATACATATAACTAGATAGTATTTACAACCAGCTATTTAGATAGACAGGAAATCTCTGCTGCTCTTTATAATAATTAATATTGCGGATTCTGCCCGACGGCATGTTTAATTAGTGTTTACATACGGAGTTTTGTTACATCCGGAATTCCCACTTTTCTGACAGCTCCCTGCTTCCAGTCGAATCCAGCCAGCGACACGCGCGGAGGCCGCCAGTCTTCCGATTCCGTTCCAACAGGCTGCGTCCAGCAGCGGTGTCGGGGCTCGCTCCAAACCCGACGACACCCCTGGAGACGGAGAACCGAAGCAACGCGCCACAGACAACACTCCGCCTTCCGAACTGCTCAACACAGAAAAAAAAAAGGTTCTCGGTGCTGAGAGTCGCCCTAGACACACACACACACGCAAACAGGAGCAGAAACAAAACTTAACTCTCTCTCACCAAACATGTCACGATATATACATATATAATTATTTTAAAATCTGTTGCAAAAATTAACTATTCACACCAACAACTCACTAAAAAAAATGCTGTCGCATCCAACTGCATCTCTTCAAATTTCAGACTGAAAAAACTTGATCTACCAGTCATATTTACCAATCTTACACCAATACACTTCCAGGGTAGGGAAAGGAGGGGAATGTCATGATTAGGAGTGGGTCCGACCCACTGGGAGGATTCCATTATCACAACAGCAGCAGCGTGATTGCTCCCGTACCTGAACTCGACCAGAAACTAGAGTCTTTGAACAGCAAGTGCGTTTCACCTCAAGGAGAAAGATGGGGCAAAAGTTAGACTCCACTGATCCATCCCTTGTATAACACTAATCCTCAAAGAAAAATTAATTATTTAATGCAGGAAATAGTGACGATACTCAGCAAGGCGGGCAGCATCCGTGCAGAGAGGACACAGGAACCAACACTGGGGTACGGATGAGAGGCCATCGCCCCGGAACGTTACCGCTTCCCAGCCTTGCCTGCTGAGTAGCGCCACCATTTGCGTTATCACAGCGTTGCATGTGCCCTATTTTCACACCCCCCGCCCCCAAACTCCGCTCCAATGCAGTGACAGTTTTTACGTCAATACTTCAGCATGGCAGGAAGCAGCAAGGGACCCAGTCACACGAACACGCACGTACACTCGCTCACACGGGGGATGCTCGAGGACCGGGCGAGCCAAAACTATCTCAAGCGTCAGCAAACAACTGCCCTCCAATCGTCAAAGAGTATTATCACTTCTCTCACAGATCAACCAATCCAAAGAGACCTTAGAGAGAATCCAAAGCCCAATGCAGCACTCCAATCCCAGGTAAAGAGCACAATGAGTCCAATCAGGCACCCCGAGACATATTAATCCAGCAAGTCCCCTGCCCGCATTTAAAAATTTAATCTTCATCACAGAAAGCTACACTCAGTGGCCATTTTATTAGGTACACCGGCTCGTTAATGCAAATATCTAATCAGCCAATCATGTGGCAGCAGCTCAATGCATAAAAGCATGCAGACACGGTCAACAGGTTCAGTTGTTATTCAGGTCAAACATCAGAATGGGGGAAGAAATGGGATCCAAGTGGCTTTGACCGTGGAATAGTTGCTGGCGCCAGACAGGGAGGTTTGAGGTGATCAGGAACTGCTGATCCCCTGGGGTTTTCATACACACAACAGTCTCTAGTTTATAGAGAATGGTGCGAAAAACAAAATTTAAAAATCCAGCCAGCGAAGACGTCTTGTTAACGAGAAAGGTCGGCAATCGCCCAGGCTGGTTCAAGCTGACAGGAGCTCAAATAACCACACATTACAACAGAAGAGCGTCCCTGAACGCATAATATGCCAGGCCTTGAAGGGGGTGGGCTACGGCAGCAGGTGTTTGCGTGCCTACTGGGTGTGCCTAGGAAAGTGGCCTCTAAGCGTAGGTTTTCCACTCACATCCCAAGCAATCAGACTCGGCACAGAACTGAGAGAATGGAGGAACGGACATCCTGATAATTCCTTCTCCAAGCTTCTCGTACACCGCCATCCGTAACATCCCAGGCCAACTTCTGAATCATACATCCACCACCCCCTCCCCCACAGTACCTGCGCCAGCCAGTTAAACAGACCATCTAATACATCTCAAAATTTGTCACTGATCATAGTACCTTCCAAATTCAAAGGACCAACAATTCCATACCACGACCAACAGCTCCCACTACCCTTAGTAGCCAGCCCCCCTCCGGGATATGAGATGGTTCCACTTGCAGACCATCCTCATGGTCTTGCAGGCAGGGACAGATGGGAAAATAAGCCAAATTCGTGGAGCAGACTTGATGGGACTGAATGGCCTCACTCTGCCCCTTTGTCTTCTGGTCTAAAATAAACTGCTGGGGGAGCTCAGCAGGTCGAGCAGCATCCGGGGGTGGGGGTGGGGGGGGGAGGAATGAGTCTTGCCTCGGGTCGAGACACTCAATCTGAAACAGCGACAATTCCACTCCCCTCTCCACGCCGGCTGCCTGGCCTGCTGAGATTCCCTTCCACGGTCTGTGCTCATCGCCCCAGAGTCCACCATCTGCAGCCCTTCGTCTCCCAGGAAGCTCCTCGGACTGTCCCCGGAGGCAGACTGCCTCACCTGCCCACCACACCTGGCCCAACGCAAACTTGCCGATAAAGCCCCACAAAATGGTGTCTCCCTTCTGTACTACAGTAACTGCCCCCCCCCCCCGAAGCATCTACAGGAGCCAGAAGCCACTGCTCCGCACTCCATCCATTCCACAAAGGGCCATCACCTCACCCCCATCCTTCAGCCTCACTGACTGCTGGGCCAAATGGAGAAGGGAATACGCTTGCGGGCGTCAGAATTACTTCATTCGGTGTCTCCGGCCCAGGCTGGGCTTCAGACTGGCTGGGGCAGGAATTGATGTTCTTGGGTGGGAGATTGGATCAGAGTGCTCAAGACCTTTGGAGTAAATAGTGACAGAGTGCTCTTAATTAGCATCAGCATACGAGACTGAGGGGTACACAAATTTTGGACGCAAAAGTGAGGATTTTGTTTTTAATAGACAATAACGTCATTATGGTCTGGAATTCACCAAATTAAGAAGATCTGTGCCAAAAGGAGATTTGGAAATTCTGGGAAAAGTGGCAGGCGGTCCTAATGGGTTTGCTGGACTAGAACAGGCCCAATGGGCCACAAGTACCTTTTACGACGTTATTTTGTAACATCAAACAGAATCCAAGAACCCCACCCCACCCCCATCACCACCACTTGAACCCCCACTGCCTACCTCCCTTTTGCTTCTGCCTCTAACACGCATCCAGAAATTAAGCAGCAGCCGGCGGACAGCCTCGCGCCCTGTCAGAGTAGGCCCGACTCCTGCAACACGAGCCCCAATCACCTGACCACAGTAACTAAAAGCAGTGGGTGCCCGGAGATCGTGCGAGCCGGTGATCGCAGCAGTCTTAAGACAACAGGGCCTACAGGAACCTTGGGACAACTTCCTTCCTTCCCTCCCTCCCTCCCACACCACACCCACCCCCCACCCCCAAAAACACTTCAGAACGGGCAGAGGATCAAAATGCCTGAAGGTATTGCGCAGTTTCTCACCACCAGACTTTGGAATTCTAAGGACATTGCGGGAAGGCGGGAATGCTTAAAAGGCTCCCTCAGATATCCACGGCACACAATCTCCCACAAAGAGGCTGCGGTGACAGCAGCTAACACACATCAGTCAAGGAGGCCGGGAGGGGACAGCGGACGATGATTCCGACCATCACCCTGCCAACCCAGCCGCACCCTCTCCTTCTCTCCCTTGTCTCCCTCCCTCCCTTTTCTCACCAAAACCCCTTCCCAATCAACTCCACACCGATTGCTTTCCAAGCCCATTACACCCTTCCCCGTGCTAACAGAGTTCTAACTAGTGCTTTTTGCTTTTCCTTATAATAAAATTATTTGCAAAGTTAAGAAAAAAAAAATTAAATGCCATTTTTTTTTTAAAAAAGGGCTTTGGAAAGATTTTTAGCCAGCCTGAGGTGCTGGTGCTCAGAGATAAAAGGTAGATTCGTTCCATCTTTTAAAGTGGCTGTTGTACGCTTTATATTACTAATAAAAACGGTGGCAAAAATTAAAGAGGCCTCACAAAGTTGTCAAAACAGGCAGGGCTGAAATGGCAGCTCAGCATTCCCAGGAATTCCCATCACTGCTTCCCAGTTCCTGCAACGGCAGAGTCCAGAGCTCTAACACTACGAGGTGCGGAAAGAGAAGCCAGTACCTAGAATGCGGGTGAGAGCTCGGAGGGAACGTCAAGGGAGGGGAGAGGGTCCGGTTCCGGCACTGCCGCTGGCCAGCGAACCCAGAGACAGGGGCAGTGAAGGTGGACCAGAGAGAGACCAGGAGGGCAGGGAATGGGAGGTGGGGTAACTGGGGAGGTCACAAGACCCACAGAGAATGGGCCTCCAGCGTAGGGGGAGCGGTGAGGGAAGGAAAAAGCAGACGGGATGGAGTATGTGAAAGGCGGAGGGGTCCAAGGGGAATGGATGAGGTTGTGAGACAAATAGTGAGTGGGATGCGGGATAAAGTGGGAAACATGGGAGGAGAGGGTAGAGACAGATGGAGAGGTAGAGAAAAGGGGTGAGAGAAAAATGCAGAGACAGGACAGAGAGAGGCAAAGGCAGAGAGAGATTAACAAGACAGAAAGAGATGGGGGGAGAGAGATGGCTAGAGCAAAGGTGAATAAATAATGGGGGGGGAGGAGGGAGAGAGACAGACACAGGTAAAGAGAAAGAGAAGCACAAGGTTGTGACAGAGAAAGATAGGGAGTGGAATATCGGAAACATGGGGAGGAGGGAAGAGACTGGCAGAGGAGCAGAGAACAAGAGGGAGGGACGGACGGACGGACGGGGGGAAGAGAGAGCGAGCGAGCGAGAGAGAGAGAGGGGGAGAGAGAGGGAGAGAGAGAGGGAGGGAGAGAGAGAGAGGGAGGGAGGAAGAGAGAGAGAGGGAGGAAGAGAGAGAGAGGGAGGAAGAGAGAGAGAGGGAGGAAGAGAGAGAGAGGGAGGATGAGAGAGAGAGGGAGGATGAGAGAGAGAGGGAGGATGAGAGAGAGAGGGAGGGAGGGAAGGAGGGAGGGGAGAGACACACACAAACACAAGGAGGAGGGAGAAAAATAGAGATAGACAGAAACAGGCAAGGAACCATGCCAACCAACAAACAGAAAATGGGAGGCAGAGGCAAGGAAAAAGAGAGAGGTTGTGAGGGAGAGAGGAAGTGGGATGGAATGAGGAGGGACAGAGAGAAACAGAGAGGCAGACGCAGAGAGAGGGAAGGGGAAAGAAAATGTCAAGGAATGATACTGGACAACATTTCAATGGGAAGCGACCTCTCGCCCAGATGCGGGGGAGGATTGTGTGAGACAGGAGTGCTGGGCCATTTGGGAGGACAGTGTGATGAGGATTCCTGGGAGGGGGAGTGACAGGGTGAGGACAGGGTCGGGGGGGGGGGTTACTTATTTACAGCAGGGGCCTTGACGAAGTTGTCAGCGCTGCAGAACTCTTTGATGGTGACGGTGAGCAGGTTGGTGGTGACATCTGTCACCACCACGTTGGAGCAGGGCGACATCTGGGGCCTCCAGCCCGACACCTCGGGCTCAGCGGGGGGTGTTGGTGGCGGGGGTGGGGGCCGACGGGCAGCGGCGGCCGACTCTGGGGGCAGGGAGAGGTCCAGCGCCTCGGCCTCCCGCCAGTCGGGCACAGCTGGGCTGGGGGTCTCGGCGGGTGCCTTGGCCCCGCCGCCGCCCCTCTCCCCCCCAGGGCCCGGCCACTCCAAGCCCGGTCGGGGGCCGGGGTCGCCAGGGTAACGGGGGGCAGAGGCCGGGGGCGAGGGCGGCTCGGCGCGGGAGGTGCCGGGGTCCCCCTCAGCCACCCTGCCGCGGCCGGGGATGGGCGC
The DNA here is from genome assembly GCF_963921235.1 of Mobula hypostoma. Lineage (NCBI taxonomy): Eukaryota > Metazoa > Chordata > Chondrichthyes > Myliobatiformes > Myliobatidae > Mobula > Mobula hypostoma. The sequence continues at coordinate 106,304,760 of NC_086107.1, forward strand.
GTGGAAGGACTTGTCGTAGACGGAGAAGCTGTTGAACTTGAGGTGGCGGATCTGCGTGCGGAGGACGCTCTCGCTGAACTTCTTGCTCTTGCCGATGACCCGATTGCGCGAGGGGACCTTGGCCTTGCCCAGGGCCTTGCTGCCTTTGTCAATGACCTTCAGGTTGAGGATGATGCGCCCCCGCTTTCGCCGACGAGGGTCCACCTTGCGGTTGACGATCCGCACACTCTCTGGCAGCGGCAGCGGGGGCCGCGTCTGCCCGCTCAGGCCCGCCGGCTGGGTCTCGGCCCGGCCCAGGCCTCGCTTGGACGGCGGCCGGTAGCAGCGGCGGATGTTCTTTTTCAGCTTGTAGGCTGCGCTGCCAGGGCCCGGCTTCACCGAGAAGTGCATCTCTCCGATCCTCAGAGCTTCAGCTTGTGCGCGGGCCTGGTAGGGAGACGAGGGACAGCGGTTACAGACGGACAGCCCCAGCCCATTTCCCAAATCCCTCCCCCACCAAATCTCCACCATTCACTTCCTCTCGGGCAGGGACGATTTCGTGGCAAACACGTGGCACATGTGGGCCAGAGGTCAGGGCCATCTGTGACAGGAAAGAGCTGGTAATGTGCCGAGCTCTAGGAGAATCTTTGGGTCGGGGGTGGCGAACCGATGGCACATGTGTCAAATAAAGGCAAACAGTAAAAATTTGTTGGCATGCCGCATGCAGTGCTGTCCCTCGATTCATTAAACACCACCCATGAAAAGAAAGATACATAATGATCATCTTTACTGCCAAATGAAGAACCAAATACACTCCATGAAAAGTTGATAAAACTAGAACTATGAACGATAAAATTAATGATGTGTATCGCTCGCAAAACAACCTCATACAAGGCAGATATATTTGTCATTGATAGTGCAGCAGCAAAAACCTCAGAATAATGTGTTTTTTTTCTTTCCTTGATCTTTTATGAATATGCCTCACCATCATCATATTGTGCTGTGTCTTATGACACTGACAATCACGGTCTTGACCACGACTGCACTTTACAAATTTTTCTACAGAAGTGGTTTGCCATTGTCATCTTCTGGGCAGTGTCCTTACAAGACGGGTGACCCCAGCCATTATCAATACTCTACAGAGACTGTCTGCCTGGTGTCGGTGGTCGCATAACCAGGACTTGTGACACGCACCCGCTGCTTCATGTGACCCTGATCGGGGTGCTAAGCGGGTGCTACACCTTGCCCGAGGGTGACCTGCAGGCTGGCAGACAGAAGTACCTTACACCTCCTTTGGTAGAGACGTATCTCCACCCTGCCACCCCTACGCACCAAATATGCACATGAATATGCACCTAAGTTTATAATTTGACATTCACATTTCTTATATAGTAACAATACTACTTAAATATCACAAATACTAAAGTATGCAGCTGGAAATTCAAAGCAACACACACAAAATGCTAGAGGAACGTCTTTGGGAGCTGCTGAGTTGCTCTAGCATTTTGTGTGCAATACTTTATTTTTATTGACATACAGCATGAGGCAGGCCCTTGCAATCCCAGCCTAATCACAGAACAATTCACAATGACTAAAGTACCTACCAACCGGTACATCTTTGGACTGTGGGAGGAAACCGGAGCACCCGGAGGAAACCCATGCGGTCACGGGGAGAACTCACAAATTCCTTACAGAATCGAACCCAGGTCGCTGGTACCGTAAACCATTGTGCCAACCACTACACTACCCTGCTGCCCCATAGATATGGCATTACTTTATCAACTGTCTTTTTAAAAGATTAATATTAATAATTTTTGAACAGATTTTCTAAAATGCCTCATTTATTCCAATTTGTCTTTGTAATACTCTTATACTTTTCTGGGAATAATGAAGAGACTAAAATAAGCATCCTTTTTCCTTAAGAAAAGCCCGGAATCAGATTTGTTATCACTGGCATATGTTGTCGAGTGTGTTGTTTTGCAGCAGCTGTATTTTGCAATACATATTTTTATTACAGTAATAATATATAAAATTTCAATTAAATAAGTAGTGCAAAACAAGAGGGAAAAAAGGAAAACAGATCTTGAGGAATTGTTGCAACACACACAAAAAATGCTGGTGAACGCAGCAGGCCAGGCAGCATCTACAGGAAGAGGTACAGTCGACGTTTTGGGCCGAGACCCCGCGTCACGTCGACTGTACCTCTTCCTATAGATGGCCGCCTGGCCTGCTGCGTTCACCAGCATTTTTTGTGTGTGTTGCTTGAGTTTCCAGCATCTGCAGAATTCCTCGTGCTTGAGGTAGTGTTCATGGGTTTACTGTCCATTCAGGAATCTGATGGCAGAGGGGAAGAAGCTGTTCCTGGAATCGTTGAGTGTGTGCCTTCAGGCTCCTGTAGCTCCTCCCTGATGAGAAGGGGACATGACCTGGGTGATGGGGGTCCTTAATGACAGATGCCTCCTCTTTTTTGAGGCATTGCCGTTTGAAGCATAATTATTACTACTAATTCACTAATCAATGACGATCACTGGTCAAAATTACCATGGCATGCTAGAGAATGTTTCGGAAGATTAGTATGGGTGGACGCTCTCAAAAAGGCTCACCCCTCCCAAGCTAGACTGTCACTTAAAGCAGCGGTCCCCAACCACCGGGCCGCAGACCGGTACCAGGCTGTAAAGGAAGTGCTACCAGGCCGCGAGGAAACGATATGAGTCAGCTGCACCTTTCCTCATGCCCTGTCACGCACTGTTGAACTTGGTTGCCAACTGTCCCGTATTTGCCAGGACATCCCATATATTGGGTTAAATTGGTTTGTCCTGTACGGGCCGGCCCTTGTCCCGTATTTCCCCCGCTAAGGTAGAGCATTCCGATGAAACCTTTCGTGCCAAAATGGGTGAAGTGAAGAAGCAATTACGATTAATTTATATGGGTAAAATTTTTGAGCGTACCCAGACTCAAAAAATAACCTAACAAATCATACCAAATAACACATAAAACCAAAAATAAGTAACACTAACATATAATGAAAGCAGGAATATGATAAACACACAGCCTATATAAAGTAGAAATAATGTATGTATAGTCCGGAAAATAAGGCAAAACCGATTTGTGGGGGGAGGGGAAATCAGCACGTACGCGCATGCGCACACAGGTGCCCGCGCAAGGCTTCATGGTCATGGTAGTCTTTCCTGGGGTAAAGTGTCCCGGGATTTGACTGCTACTTTTGTCCCTTATTTGGGAGTGAGAAAGTTGGCAACCCTAACTGTAAACGACATGTTGAGGTGAGTTTAACCCCACTTGAACACCCCCCCGGTCAGCCGGTCCGCAAGAATATTATCAATATTAAACTGGTCCGCGATGCAAAAAAGGTTGGGGACCCCTGACTTAAAGACATGCCAGCTCTGTTCCAACATCCAAAGGCCTACGGTAAAGCTCTGGAGACAATCCCAACCCCAGCAGGGGTTAACTTATAAGGAGAGGCTGGAATGATTTCCCTGGAGGAATGTTTATAGAAATTGTGAGATACGTGGATAAGGCAGACGTTTGCAACCTTTTCCCCAAGGCAGACGAGTTGAAAGCTAGAGGACACTGATTTAAGGGGGTTGGGGGTGGGGGGGGAGATTTAAAGTGCCCCTGAAAAGCAAATTTTTCCTGGGAGGGGAGGAGAATGAAGTAATAGATTTGGGCATACGACCTGACGAAGGGCCTCGGCCCAAAGCACCGACTGCTTATTCCTCTCCACAGATGCTGGGTTCCTCCAGCATTTCGTGTGTGTCGCTCTGGTCTTCCAGAACCTGCGGAATCTCGCGTACAAGACTTTGGATCGGGGCAATAAACAATCTGCTGAACTCGGCGGGTCAACCAGCAGCTGCAGGGGGAGAGGAACTGTCGGCATTTTGGGCCGGGGCCCTGCGTCTAAAATGAAATATGGATAGGAAAAGTTTAGGAGGGGTGTAGTCTAAACACAGGCGAATAGGAAAGGCTCAAATAGGCATCTTACTTGGCATGGAGGGGCCTGTTTCTAGAACACAGAACTGTACAGGCCCTTCGGCCTACCTTTTAACCTACTCCAAGATCAATCTAACCCTTCTCTCTCACTTCTTCTTACAGAAACATCTGCATGAATCTTCTTCTTACATCCACATGCTGTTTAAAAATCAATAGGTGGTCGGAAATTTAACTTGGTTTAATGTCCGAGTAGAAAGGCAAACCAATTTTATTGGCAGTGATCACTTAATGGAGGAAACACTGACTCACAAATATCCTTTAGGAATCTCCTTGCCCAATCTACCCAGTACATGACACTAGCCCTATTATGATTTTCCCAACAGGATGGCCAAATCAAGTGCGGGGGGGCAATAATATCCAAAATACATCCCAATCCAACAACAGAAAGTTTCTTCTAATAAAATCTCAATTTCTTGGTACCATTTCTAACCATGAAAGCAAGGAGTTCTGCAGATGCTGGAAATCTTGAACAACACGCACAAGATTTTGTGTGTGGCTCAAAAAGACGACACCCATCATTAAGGAACCCCATAACCCAGGTCACACCCTCTTCTCATTGCTATCATCCGGATGAGGTACAGGAGCCTGAAGACACACACTCAAAGTTTCTTTCCCTCTGCCATCAGATTTCTGAATGGACATTGAACCTATGAACACCTCCTCACTATTTTCCCTCATTTTGCACTACGAATTTAACGTTATAATTTACAGTATTATGTTTTGCAATGTACCGCTGTCGCATAACAGATTTCACGATATACGCCAGTGATAACAAACCTGACTCTGAAGTGCTGGGTGAACTCAGCAGCCTCTATGGAGAGGAATAAACAGTCGACGTTTGGGGCCGAGACCCTTCATCAGGACTGGAAGGGAAGGCAGCAGAAGCCAGAAGATGGAGAAGGGGAGACGGGGAAGGAGTACCAGCAAATAGCAGACAGGGTAAACCAGCGTCTTCCCTTTCCCTTCCAGTCCCGATGAAGGGTCTCGACCCGAAACACTGGTATTTGCTGCCCTCTGTAAAGACCGCCTGACCTGCTGATCTCCTCCAGCATTTTGCATACATTGCTTCTAACCATGATTTCTTCTGTAATCTGTCTCCTAACTGGGCAGCTACGTCAGCTGGGAGTAAACAAGTCAGTGAGGGAGCCAGCAGTAAAAACACGATAACTTTATCATAGATCTCCATCATCAGTAAATAACACCTTCCCCCTCCCACCCCACCGCCCGGAAAAAAAAAATCAAGCGCTGTCAACCATCCCCTATAAAAAGCACCAACGCCCCCAGGCAGCTAGAATAAACATTTGCACAGCCACAATTCCAGCCTTCGCAACGTGTGCAGCCTTGTGAAATCCCTTTTTTTTACTGAACGAGGGTGGGTGAAGATTAACCACGAGAAGCTGAGGTGGGGATTGCAGGGGGGAGGGGGGTTGTTCAAGAATAGAGAAGGCCCGAGTTCTCCCCCAGTGAGTAGCGAGTACCACAAGGCATAGGAGAACCAGGCCATTCAGCCCATCGAGTTTGCTCCACCGTTTCTTTGTGGCTGATCCATTTTCCTCTTCAGCCCCAATCTCCTGCCTTCTCCCCGTATCCCTTCACATCCTGACTAATCCAGAATCTACCAACTTCTGCCTTAAGAATACATAAAGGCTTAGTCTCCACAGCTGCCTATGGCAACGAATTCCACAGATTCACCACTCTCTGGCTGAAGATTAAATGCCTCATTTCCATTCCAAAAAGAACCCCGCCCCCCCCGCCCGCCCCATTCTGAGGCTGTGCCCTCTGGTCTTCAGCCCCCCCCCCACCAGAGGAAACGTCCACTCTACCGAGGCCTTTCAGCATTCGATAGGTTTCAATGCGGCCACCCCTCGTTCTTCTGAATTCCAGGCACTTCAGTGGAGCAAGGTGTCAGAGGAAAGTGGCGGTGGTGGGCACGATTAGCGTTCCGAGGACGTTTAGACAAGGAATGGGCTAGTGCAATGCTACGACAGCTCGGGGATGTTCCGGAGTTCAGAGTTCAATCCCAGCGTCCTCTGTAAGGAATCTGTACGTCCTCCCCATGGAATGTGTGGGATTTTCCACCCGGGCGCTCCAGTTTCCTCCCTCAGTCCGGAGAGGTACTGGGTGGCTTAACTGGTCACTGTAAGTTATCCCGTGATTAGGGAGGGTTAAAACGGGGTCGTTGGGCGGTGCAGCTCGAAGGACCGATTGGGCTGACTCCACGCAGTATCTCTGAATTAACTGATTGACTAGATTGGAACAGTTTAGGGGGACGTGGGCCAAAGGGAGTCAGGTGGACAACTTGGCCGGAATGGACAGGACGGGCCAAAAGGGCCCGGATCTGTACTGTAGGACTCCGACCGGGAGCTTCCTGACATTGTGGCTCCCAGCCAGCAGGGAGTCCCAACACTGAAGGCAGTCGGGACTCTGGGGGAGGATTCTATTACATCAGAATGGCTGGAGGAGCGAGCCAGTCACGCAAAGCGTCAGCGCACAGAGCAGTCCCCCCCTCCCCCAGCTGGTCAACTCTCCAGGTCATCCTCGCCTTACTGAAACCTTCCATCCGCTTTCCCTCGCGGAGTTGCACTGGCCTCCGTGCCAGCTCTGTTAAAGCTCCTCCCGAGCCCCCCTCACTCCATTAACCCTTCACAGACAACTCCACACACACACACACACACACACACACACTCTTCTTGTGGTTTGCAGCCAACGTGCGAGCTTGCACATGATAAAGGGCTGACAGTACCTTGCTGGTCGCAGTTTCAATTACTCTAGATGTAACAGGCCCTTCCCGCCGCACTAGCCAGTTACACCCATGTGACCAATTAACCCACTAACCCCCAATTCTTTGGACTGTGGGAGGAAATCGCAGCACCCGGAGGAAACCCAAGCGGTCACAGGGAGAACGTACAGACTCCTTACAGGCAGTGGCGGGAATCGAACCAGGGTCACTGGCTCCGTAGCCGCGTTACACTACCATGCCACCCCGGAAATCTTCCAACAGTATTATTCCTGAGAGGGAATTAAACAATTGAATACCAGATAGCAGCTGAACGGGGTCTTGAACCCAGGACTCTCAGGCTGACAGTGTAAAATGGTCTGCCAACGGAGCTACCCTGGTTGCAGGACAAATGCTGGCACTGGCTCACTGCCCTCTTTCACATCCAGCAGTCAGGGTTTTCAGTTTCATATCTCAGGGGTGCTGCATTAACAGTCCCACGTTGCTAAGCCTGGTAGACCCGTGTGCTGAGAGTCCCTCCTCCCAGGACAAGCCTACACCAGGGTCTGATCACTCTTCCCTACCAATTTCCCAGCTCTCAGGAGACTGAGAAGGGAACTGCAAAAGCAATAGACAAGGCTGGGATGCAAAACAAGAGTGCATTAACTTCTGTACTTACAGCTAGGAATTCCGCAAAATGACAAGAATCCAATTTACTAACTACTAAATGCAAAGCTGTTGCCAGAAGTCATTCATTACAGATTTTCGTCAATATGAACGAGTCATTGCTTTAAAAAAAACCCCTGCAAGGTGTATTGCTTGATTATTAAAAAGGCGCCTTCCTGCGCCACTTTGTCCTGATATATTTTGCTTTTTGTTGCAATTTTTAAAAATGTATTAGACTCACTTTTAACAAGAAGGTTTTGGGCTTGGGGCCTCGTTTCTTCGGTCCATACAACTCCCGCTCCCTCTCTCTGCAAGACATGCAAAAACAAAAGAACAAACGCTCGTTTTGCAGTATGTGGGGCAGCAGGAACATATATTTTTTTTAATATATAAATATAAATAAATCCAAAATGGACTCGATTCGGGAAAGAATCAGATTCTTCCGCTTCTCTGTGTACCTTTGCTCGAACGCCGCGATTAAACGGGCATCCAAGATATTCTCCTCTGGCTCCCAAGTACTGTACCTAAAAAGAGAAAGCAGTTGAGCATATGCAAAAATGCATATGTATATGTGATTGTGCCTTTTTAATTTGGACCGACACTTACTTGATAGCCCATCCTTTCCATTTCACCAGATACTCAATGCGGCCCTGTCAGAAATGCAAAAGAGAAAGATTACTCGGGGCGGAGGCTCCGTGCAAGTGCGGTGGTTTTCTGCATTGGTGGCGGCGCGTCCCTCCCGCCAGCGCCGCCTCCTACCTTCCGCACCCGCCGCTTGATGATCGATTCCGCCGCGAACACTCGCTCGCCCACCGCCGAAAGCTCCATCTTGGCTCCAGCCCTGGCGCGCGCAGCCGCCGAGGTCCTCGCACGTGACCGCACCGTTGCCAGGGACCCGGCCCTTCCCCCGGCGGCGGTTGCCAGGGACCCAGCCTCCGCCTCCGGCGGTGGTTGCCTCGGGAAGCGGATGAGTGACAGCCGGCGGGCGCAGCGGGACCGATGTGCGGGAACGCGGGAGGGGATTCCTCGGGCCGTGACGGGGGGATCACCAGTGACCATCGGAACGGTCTCGGCTGCACTCGGATCAAAATCCACTCCGCAGGATGAAATAAGCTATTCAATGCAACTACGCTCCAGGCTTTTGGCAAAATTAGCGTCCACCGTAACTTTTAACTCAAAAGAGTCTGCGATTAAGAATCCACTCGAAAGAGCATTTACAAGACGAGGTGGTTCTCCCAGATGCTTACTTGCCTCCACAATACGTGTCCTTTTACGTGAACCTTGGATCGCAAGTACTTGTATTCGTGACCCCTAACCCTATGGCCACCTGCACTGTCCGTCCATAGGAGTTGATGGGCGACTCAACGACAACTTTCGGCATCCCCTCACCCTTTATCCTAGCATTGTCTGATCCTCCGCATTCTTCAGTATAAAGATCGATTCTCCCGCATTCTCTCATATTCCACTCATTCCCCGCTGCCTTCAATACCGTCCAACAGTCCACCCGTTATGATCAGTCTCCCCAACCTTTAACTTCCTAAGAACATTTAGGAGAAGTCGGCCGTCTGGGTCATCGACCCTGCTCCGCCATTCGATAAGATCATGGCTGATCTGACCACAGACTCATCTCCACCTACCTGCCTTTTCCCCATAACCCGTTATTCCCCCACTATGCAAAAATCTATCCAACCTTGTCTTAATATATTTACTGAGGTAGCCCCCACTGCTTCATTGGGCAGAGAATTCCACAGATTCACCACTCTCTGGGAAAAGCAGTTCCTCCTCATCTCCGTCCTAAAGCTACTCCCCCGAATCTTGAGGCTATGTCCCCAGTTTTAGTCTCACCTACCAGTGGAAACAGCTTTGCTGCCTCTATCTAACCTGTCCCTTTCATAATTTTATACGTTTCTGTAAGATCTCCTCTCACTCTTCTGAATTCCAGTGAGTACAGTCCCAGGCGACTCAATCTCTCCTCATTGTCTAACAGTGATGTTGTGGGGATGGAACTGGACTCTCTGACGGTGGTGTCTGAAAAGAGGATGCTGTCCAAGTTGCATGCCATCTTGGACAATGTCTCCCATCCACTACATAATGTACTGGCTGGGCACAGGAGTACATTCAGCCAGAGACTCATTCCACCAAGATGCAACACAGAGCGTCATAGGAAGTCATTCCTGCCTGTGGCCATCAAACTTTACAACTCCTCCCTTGGAGGGTCAGACACCCTGAGCCAATAGGCTGGTCCTGGACTTATTTCCTGGCATAATTTACATATTACTATTTAATTATTTATGGTGCAACCGTAACGAAAATCAGTTTCCCCCAGGATTAATAAAGTATGACTATGACTAACCCCCTCATCTCTGGGATCAACCTGGTGAACCTCCTCTGCACCGATCTTTCATTTTTCCTTCCAAAGTTTTTCCCAAATTTTCCTCGCATTTATCAACATTGTACTCCATCTGCCAGACCCTTGCCCACTTACTTAACCTATCTATATCTCTCTGCAGACTCTCCTGCACAATGTGCTTTTCCACTCAATTTAGTGTCATCAGCAAACTTACATACAGTACACTTGGTCCCCCCCCTTCCAGATTGTTAATGTACATTATATCCTGCCGAACATAATGCTACTCTCCCCTCACCTCCACACACTTAAAATCAACGTTCAAAGTAAATGATTTATCAATGTACAAGTCACCATATCACTGCTCCTGCAGATTTTCTCGTGATTACTACGCCAAGATTCATTTTCTTGCAGGCATTCACAGTAGTGTTAAAAAAAAACAATAGAATCACTGTAAAACCAAAGACCGACAAACAACGAATGTGCAAAATAGATTAAAACTGAGAACCTGAGTTTGAGAGTCCTTGAAAGTGAGTCCATAGGTTGTGGAATCAATTCAGTGAGTGAAGTTATCCACACTGTTTCAGGAGTCGACTGAACGAAGGCTCTTGGACCTCCTTCCCCACGGCAGCAGCGAGAAGAGAAAATGTCACTTCTCCAATTCAACTCCCATCACAAGCTGCTGAACAGGTCGAGTCTGTAATCTTTGGAGTCTGGAGTCATAGGGAAGTACAACACAGAAACAGGCCCTTTGGCGCATTTCAGCTGTGCCAAACCACTTAAACTGCTGACTGTGATTGACCTGTGCCAGGACCATAGCCCTCCAAGTTTGTACCAATCCAAACTTCTCATGAACTTTGAAATCGAGCTTGCATGCACCACTTGTGCTGGCAGCTCGTTCCACACTCTCACAACCCTCTGAGTGAATAAGTTACCCCCTCATGTTCCCCTTAAACTTTTCATCTTTCACCCTTAACCCATGACCTCTGGTTGTAACCCCACACACAAGCTGAGGGGGAGAAAGCCCACTTGCATTTACCCTATCCTTACCCCTTATAATTTCGTACACATCTATCAAATTCCCTCCCAATTTTCTACCTTTAAAGTCCTAACCTATTCAACCTTTCATACCAACTCAGGTCCTCCAGATCCAGCAACATCCTTGTAAATTTTCTCTGTACTCGTTCAACCTTATTTAGGAATGAGGGGTGATTTTGATTTTTGAAATTTCTAAGAGGTCACCACAGGGTCAAAGTCAAATTCTCTATGGGAGTTTCTCAAATGAAGAGTAATAGTTTCAAGATAAGCTGATCATTTAACAACGCCAACCACCATGTCTACCTACACTAACCCCATTTAAAACAGTAAGACATGGGAGCAGAATCAGGCCATTCAGCCCAAGTCTTTTCTGCCATTCCATCATGGCTGATTTATTATCCTTTTCAACCCCATTCTCACAACTTCTCTCTGTACCTTTTGACACCCTAATCAAGAAGCTATCAACCTCTGCTTTAGATATACCCAATGACTTGGCCTCCACAGCGGTCTGTGGCAATGAATCCCACAGATTCACCACCCTCTGGCTACAGAAATTCCTCCTCATCTCTGTTCTAAAGGCCGGCTGGTGGCGTAGTGGCATCAGCACCGAACTTTCGAGTGAAGGCTCCCGAGTTCGAACCCAGCCGGCTCCCGTACACGCTTTCCATCCGTGCTGGGTTGAGCGTCAAGCTAGCAACTCAACCTCGTAAAAAAGAAATTGCCTGCTACAGAAACAGCAACAGCAAAAAGTTGATGGCCTACGCTCTCTCGTGAGTTGAAAGGCAATTTTCTCTTCTTCTTTTTCTCTGTTCTAAAGGGATGTCCTTGTATTGTAAGGGTGTGCCCTCGAGTCCTAGACACCCCCACTACGCCCTGCTCATTCAAATACCTATTAAATGCTGTTACTATTCCAAGCCCCACCACCTCTTCTGGCAGCTCATTCCGTACACCAACAACTTGGGGGGGGGGGGAACATCCCCGACAGATTCCCATTAAACCTCTCGCCTTAAAGCTACACCCTCAAGTTTTAGACACCCTTCCCAAAGGAACGAGACTTTGGCTGCCTACCCTTTCATAATCTTATATCATCCTGTCACCCCTCCACCTCTTTTGATTCAGGGAAACCAGTCCCAGTTTATCAAATCTCTCTTTACACCCCAAGCCCTAATTCAGGCAACATCCTTGTGGATCGTTTCCAAACCCTCTCCATCTTAACCACAAGTAAATGCATGATCTAAGTACACAGCAGGGTACCGTGGTAGCGTAGCGGTCAGCGCAACGCTATTACAGCTCGGGGCGTCGGAGTTTGGAGTTCAATCCCAGCATCCTGCGTCAGGAGTCTCCGTACGTCCTCCCCGTGGAGTGTGTGGGGTTTCTCCCGGTCGCTCCAGTTTCCTCCCACAGTCCAAAGATGTTTCAGGTAGGTTAACTGGTCATCGTGAATTTTCCCAGTGGGGTTACATTGGAGTTGTCGGAGGGGAGGAGGAGGGAAGGGGAGGGAAGGAGGGAGTGGAGTGGAGGGGTAAGAAGGGAGTGCAGAGGGGGAGAGAGGTGGGCTGAGAGAGGTGAGAGGGAGGGAGACAGAGTGAGGGAGAGAGGGTGGGGGAGAGAAAGAGGGAGGGAGAGGGGTGAAAGTGGTGGGAGGGGAGAAAGTGGGGGAGAGGGGAGAAAGTGGAGGAGGGGAGAAAGTGGGGGGAAGGAGAGAAAGTGGGAGGGAGAAAGTGGGGGGAAGGGGAGAAAGTGGAAGGGGAGAAAATGGGGGAAGGGGAGAAAGTGGGGGGAAGGGGAGGGAGAGAGAGAGTGGGGGAGAGGGGAGAAAGTGGGGGGAGAGGGAGAAAGTGGGGAGGGGAGAAAGTGGGGGGAAGGGGAGAAAGTGGGGGGAAGGGGAGGGAGAGAGAGAGTGGGGGGAGAGAGGGAGAAAGTGGGGGAGGGGAGAAAGTGGGGGGGAGAGGGAGAGGATCAAACCCCAGTTTTCAATACTAATAAACAGGAGACATGAAGAACATTCTGGAAGATACATGGTCCTTCCTGTTGAGAATATGGAATGAAACAGAAACCACAGGTTGGGAATTTTCCATGAGAAATTCAAGAAACCAGAACATTACATCAACCCAGTTTTACTGTGGCGAACATGAAATATTCTGCAGATCACAAACAAGAGAAAATCTGCAGATGCTGGAAATCCGAGCAACACACACAAAATGCTGGAGGAACTCAGCAGGCCAGGCAGCATCTATGGAAAAGAGTAAACAGTCGACGTTTTGGGCTGAGACCCTTTCTGTAGATGCTGGAGAACCAGAGTTGATCTCTGACGTACTCACATTCCTTGTGCCCCCGTCCCACCCCCCCACCACTGATGTGCCTGTGATAATCTACCCCGAGTACAAAGACCCAATCAGAATAATCAGTTTAACGTGCGATTGGATAATTCCTTCCAAGACTAGAGGGTACTCCAAAGTGGAACACAGTCAACAAAGAACTCCTTGACATCTTGCTGGACTGTGTCATACGGTGAGGTCCGACAGGATTTATTCCTTAGAAGGCTGGAGACTAAAGGATGATCGTATAGAAGTATGTAAAGTCATGAGGGGTATAGGCAGGGTGAATGTGCTCAGTCCTTTCCCCCGCTGCCCCCCCCCCAGAGTCGGGGTATGAAGAAGCGCGGTACGATAGCGTGGTGGTTAGCTCCACGTTTCCCAGTCCCGGCAACCCGGGTTCAATTCCCATCCCAGCCTGCAAGGAGTTTGTACGGTCTCCGCGTGACCATGTGGGTTTCCTCCGGGTGCTCCAGTTTCCTCCCACAGCTCAAAGACCTACCAGTCGGGAGGTTAATTGGTCACTGTAAATTATCCTGTGATTAGGCTGGGGTTAAGTTGGGGGTTGCCGGGCGGCTGCAGCTCAGAGAACCGCAAGGGTCTACTCCGTGCTGTCTCTCAACAAATGAATAAACAAGCAAACTAGAGGACGAAGGTCTAAGGTAAGAGGGAAAAGATTTAAGGGACAACTTCCTTTTGCACAAACGAGGGATGAGCTGCCAGAGTGTTTGAGGCAGGGGCAATGAGACAGTTGGACAAGAACAGGGATTGAAAAGGTTAAGGTCATGGCAAGTGGCACCAGAGTGGACAGGCATCTGGGCTGGCATGGACCAGTTGGGCCGAAGGGCCCGTTTCCACACTGTTTGACCCCACAGTCACTGAGGGAGAAGCAAGCAGAAAACCCTAACTCAGAATCCAAAGATCACCGACAAAGGTTAGAATAAGTAAATTCTCTTGCACTACGATCTACATAGAGCCACCATTCAATGAAAGTCAATGCAACCAGCAAATGTATAATAGATAGAGATATTTATTTATATATCCAAAAAAAAAAGATACATTGAAGCATAATTTGTTGAGGACGATAAGCTCAGAACTCATTCTCACGCACGGTTTGACAGACACAGTACAGTACACACCAAGGAAGCACTGGTTCCTGCTCGGATTATCAATGGACATCAAAACCTTAAAAATATGGGACACGTTCTTATGAAAAGGGGCTGGAAATGTTTAAGAGACTTTGAACTCCTCGAAGTGACAAGCATCAGCACGTAATCAACCCGTAGGAAGCCCAGATACCGAATAAACTTCATACCGCTTTCTGTTTCTATAGTCACCTGACTCAAAAACACGGTCTGTACCAACCATTCCCTAACCCTCGAATTCCCATCAGTTCCGGCCAGATTCTCCCCTACACTCCAAAGAACAGTCTACAGTGGCCATTTAACCTACTGACCTGCACGTCTTTGGGATGAGGGAGGAAACCGGCGCACCTGGGGAAACCCACGCGGTCATAGGGAGAACATGCAAACTCCACCAAGACAGCACCTGAGGTCAGGATCGAACCGGGTTCGCTGCAGCCGTCAGGCAGCAGTCTCTACTCGCCGTGCCTCTATGCCACACTGCTAACGTAAGCAAGTCCCGGTTGCGGTGGGCTGCACTGATGGGGTCAGAGGTATCACTAAGTCCCTGTGAAGACGTGGACCAGCAACTTGTCATGCACTGATCCCGCCCACCCTTCTTATCCCCATCCTTCCCCACCATTCCCTCTCCGGCATCCCCACACCAAGGACAACGAAGTCACACTATACACAGTAGACTGCACATTGAATACCTGTTTCATTTGCTTTAAAAAAAAAACTGCCTTGAACAGGTTGAACACCCCTTATCCGAAAATCTGAAAAGCTCCAGAATCTAAAATGCTTTCAGGGTGCCTACACGACACCACAAGTGGAAAACAAACTCCACTAGGCACTGGGAAGGTTCCCAGGCAATGCGCTGGTCTCTGTACGTCACAGACAGTTCTGAAATGTGACCTCAGATACCTTGAGCGGGGCTCTCGGCACCAGTCACGATAACCAGACCTTCCCGATGGTTCAATTATTGGTTCGTGCACAAAAATATTATACAAAAAAAAACCACCTTCAGTGTATGTGTGTAAGCTGTATAAGTAATGTAAACAGATTTTGTGTTTAGACTTGGGTCCCATCCCCATGATGTCTTGTTATATAGATGTAAATATTCCAAAATCCAAACCACTTTCAGCTCCAAGCATGTCAGCTAAGGGGGGTGCTCAACCCGTACAACTAAGACAAGATGGTGCATTATAAAGCTCTGCACACCCTGAGACATGTACGACACTGGGGTAGTAAGAGGAAATATGGCAGCCAGATTGTGTAGAGGAAGATCCTGCAAAGCGCAGGAATGGTCATGGCATCTGCGGTTGGCCAAGGACAGATCTTCAACAGGGATTGCAACTGATCGTCAACAGGGATTGTGGCATTTTCCCCATCCCACAGGACGACAGGACCTCATCTGACTCTGCAGCTCCCCCTCACCACTGCTTCCCCTTTCCAGGAGCTGGGTAAGGAGCGCAAGAAGCTAGGTTGGCGAGGGGTTGGGGGAACATCTCCTCACAGTTAGGAAGTTCCAGGCAAAAGCTACACAATATGGTGCATTTTCATTAGCTTCAAATATATGACACACTTCGCTTCCAAGGCATCAGTCAAAGTGAAACACAAAGGCACACCCCACTATGCTGAAGCCATGCAGTAATTCCAAACCAGTGCTTGGCTTCTATTTCCGTGGCCCATTGAGGGAGGACTGATCAACTAAACAGGAATTCAGGAGCTCCAATCTTCCCACGTCATTGGGACCAGAGACCAACACCAAAGGTGCATGCAAGGTCAGAAAACTAAAAGGCTAAAACTATGGCAACATATGGGATCTGAGCGAGAGGGCACTTCTCCCTCCGATCGTCATTTCAAGTGGCCTGGTACGAGGGTGCTGGCGAACAGGTTTCTCTGGAGGGGTGACGCCTGGGTAATGAGGCCAAAGGAACTTCTGTGTGACTACAATCTCCCTGCCATGTGCTACTGGATTGATGTCTGACAGAAATCACTTCTCTTCTGCTTGCAAGTTTGGCCACAAGACAAAGGAGCATAACCTGACCATTCAACCCATTGAGGCTGCACTCATGGCTGATTTATTATCCCTCTCAACCCCATTCTCCAGCCTTCTCCGTGTAACCTTTGTCACCATTTCTAATCAAGAACTTATCAACCTCCATTTTACATATACTCAACGACTCAGGTGAATTTATGGTCACCCAAGGCAGTAAATTCCACAGGTTCACCACTCTCTGGCTATAAAAATTCCTCTTTCTGTTCCAAGTTAAAAGTTAACCACACAACCCCCTTAAACCAGCAGAGGTGGAAGTCGTTACAACCAGCCCACAGAAAGGTTTGAGTGGTAGGGCAAGGTAAGAAGATTGTTATCTTGGGATCCTTTGTCGACAGACAAGCAGAGTACAATAACAAGGAGGTAATGTTAACTCTTCATCAACAACTTGTTAACCCTCGGTTTGGAGTACTCTGACCGCCTCGGGGTCCTGTAGGACGTCTGACCCTTGACATGGGTGTAGAGGAGGAGGAGGAGGAGGGATTTACCTTCCTTCATTTGGCTTTCATCAACCGTGGGATTGAGTTCAAGAGCCGTGAGGTAATGTTACAGTTATACAAAACCTTCACTTGGAGTAGTGTGTTCAGTTCTGGTCACCTCACTGCAGGAAGGATGTGGGTACTATAGGGAGAGTGCCGAGGAGATTTACAAGGATGTTGCCTGGATTGGGGAGCATGCCTTATGAGAATAGGCTGAGTGAACTTGGCCTTTCCTCCTCGGAGCAACAGAGGATGAGAAGTGACCTGATACTGATGTATAAGATGATCATGGGCATTGATCGTATGGATAGCCAGAGGCTTCCCCCCACCCCCCAGGCTGAAATGGCAAACACGAGGGGGCATAGTGTTAAGGTTCTGGAGTAGATTACACGGTTGGCACAACATTGTGGGCCGAAGGGCCTGTAATGTGCTGTAGATTTCTATGTTCTTCTACCTCATCCCGAATACAAGGATGCTCCTTCAGCCTCAGGAAACAAGGAAATTCCTTTAGAGTAGAGATGAGTAAATTTCTTCAGCCAGAGGGTAGTGAATCTGTGGAATCCATTGCCATGGAAGGAGGAATCTGATAGGAGAGAAGAGAGAATCATACGAGAAAGGGAAGGGGGGGACCCACGGAGAGGTGATAGGCAAATGAGAAGAGATAAGGGGGGCAGAGTGGGGAATAGAAGAGGGAAGGGAGAGGATATTCTTTACCGGAAGGAGAAATCGATTTTCACGCCATCAGGTTGGAGGCTACCTAGACAGATTGAGGATGGCCTCATCGTGGCACAAGAGGAGGCCATGGGCCGACAGGTCAGAACGGGAATGGGAACCGGAATTAAAATGTTTGGCCACTGGGAAGTTTTGCTTTTGGCGAATGGAGAGGAGGTGCTCAACGAAGCAGCCCCACAACTTACAACGAATCTCACCGATGTAGAGGAGGCCGCATTGGGAGCACCCAACACAACCGACGACCGCAGCAGATTCGCAGATGAGGTGTTGCCTCAGCTGGAAGAACTGTTTAGGTCCCTGAATGGGAGGAGGAGGTGAATGGGCAGGTGTAGCACTTTGGCCACTTGCAAGGATAAGTGCCAGGAAGGAATTAGTGGGGTTCCATAAACTGGGAGGTTTGAATTCCATAAGACATAGGAGTGGAATTAGATCATTCAATTCACTGACTCCACTCGCTCAAAAAGGCAGAGAGACTGACAGAGGAGTGGGGTATCTGGAGGTTGGATACAGCTATTCAGAGACAGGGAGGATAGATGAGGGAGTGATAAGAGGGAAAAAATGTTCTCACTGGGAACCAGAAAACGCAGATCGAAGAGTTAAAGATAGCAGGGGGAAACAAGATTGGTGTTACTCTGGGGATTACCGTGATCAGAAAGGTGATGTGTGAGGGGGAGTGGGAAAAAAAAATCAAAGGGGACTATTCCAGTGGAACTAGTACATGCCCAGAAGGCTGAATGACATTCACGTACTTTTACGATCTTTTCTTGGCATCTTGCACATTTTCCCCAAATTTGGAAACATTCCTTCCTGGTTTAATGCATCAGCTCTCTGGCAGGGCTCCGTTCCCCTTCCCTGGGCCCCAGCAGCCTCATCTGGGTTTGTCAGAAGAGACAGCCAACTCTCAGAGGCACATCTCCTGAGAAGGGTCAACTGCACCAACCGAGAATAATGTCACTCACTGCAAGCATGTTTTCCACTGAGTCTTTCACAGCACACGGGCAGGAGTAGCAGCTCTTGGCCAGCTGTGCTTGCTCATGTCTTCAGAGCAGGGTAGTTGCTCAGAATCTGGAGTTACCTTCAGGCCAGAGAGGGGCAGGGGCACCAGGTTTACGTTTCCTCCCCTGAAGGACATTAAGGAACCCAGTGGATATTTAGGACCACTGGGTAGTTTTCATTATTTTTAATATTTAGAAATATCACAACCTTGTTGTAGGGTTTAGAGTCTTGCGTGCCTCAATGACCCGGAGAGCGATGTTGGCTGGAGTCAGGGCTTTGTGCTTTGGCTCTTGGTAGGGTCACCCATGCCAAACAAGTTGTAGGGTAGAAACCAGACTAAGTGGTCCACCAATCCTCTAGGTTCAGGGGTTCAGCTCAGGGCTAACTACCCTGGCTGGTTAAAACAAAACTGTTATGGAGACAGCAATGAAGAATCCTTCTATACAGAGATGGAGGACCTTCATTGCTGCCTTAAACGCCAGCGGCTTAACAGGCAGTGAATAAGGGTTACAATATGGTACAGGATATGCTGGCCCAATGAGTCCGCTCCACCTATGTACCACCAAACAACTTAATCGCTCTTTGGAACGTGGGATGAAACCAGAGCACCTGGAGGAAACCCAAGTGGTCATGGAGAGAATGTACAAACTCCAGATGACAGCGGGAATTAAACCCGGGTCGCTGGCACTGGAATAGCGTTACTCTAACCGCTACGGTACAGTGCTGCCCCCAACACCACGCCTTTGCATCAGCTTGTTAATTCCAGGATTGTACAGTTAAATTTAGATTCCCCAATTGCTGTGACGGGATTTTAACTTGCACATTCAGGTCTGAGAGCCCAGTTTCAGCAGGGCTCCGGGTCAGGGCTACCCAGGAAGGCTTCTGGGTTACTAATGTTAGGATACAAGTCTACTGTCATGGATGGATCTGGAGGTGGGGGGGGGGGGTGGTCAAGACTCCAGCCTGGAATTTCAGCCAACCCTGTAGCAAGTCCATGAGCAGGTGCAGTTCCCAACATTGCACTGACCTTCAATTCTCCTCCTTCATAGATCTCTACAGTACAGCCCATGATGCTGTGCTGACCTTTTAGCCTACTCCAAGATCAATCTGACCTAGTCCTCCATTTTCCCTTCATCCATGTGCCTAAGAGTCTCTTAAATCTACCTACTGTATGTGTCTACCATCCCTAGCAGTGTGTTCAAATCCAAGAGCAGGGCCGTGAGCAAGAAGTCAAATCCGCCAACTTTGTTCCATGATTATTATTTGCCACGTACAATTCCCATCGGAATATTCCTCTTTTGGAGTGTCCACTTTGTGTCTGTTTCCATTATTCTCTCGCTGACCCTTCCAGATCATGGTAATAAGACCCTCGATCTTCCCCCAATTCCTTTACTTCAATCCGTGTCTCCGGCTGGACGGTGGCAATCCCTAGAAATCTTCCCCCGAAGAAACAAGGATCAAAGGGAATTTGAGATTGCAAAGCTTCTGAGAGAGTGAACTGGGGGCCATGGGACAGAGTAGTCACAACCTGACTGAATCGCAGAGATGAATTCAGTGGCAGCACGGCCTGCTGTACAGCAAGGTCCTGTGAATCGCGTCAGGATGACCTGATGAGATGGGGTGTTGGACACAGTGTGGGCGTAGGCCGAAGCACCACAGAAATCCCATGTCCTAGCTCCACCTTCAACCTAACTTTCTAGTCTTTATCTTTACCCTCCAACACCCAAAATAATTCTGCAAATGATGGGGACCCCAGAGGCACAAGGGTATCGTGAGCAAATTTTCAGCCCCTTATCTAAGAAAGGACGTGCTGGCATTGGACAGCGCCCAGGGGAGGGTCACGAGAATGATCCTGGGAAGGAAAGGGTTAACGTATGAGGAACAATTGATGGCTCTGGGCCTGTACTCGCTGGAGTTTGGGGTGTGGGGGGGGGGGAATCTCACCAAAACCTGTTGAATATTGAAATGATAAGAGCGAATGTGGAGAGGATGTCTCCTATAGTGGGTGAGTTCAGAACCAGAGGGCACAGCCTCAGAATACAAGGACGTCCCTTTAGAACAGAGATAAGGAAGAACTTCCGTAGCCAGGGGGTGGTGAATCTGTGGAATTCATTGCCACAAATGGCCTTGGAGGCCAAGTCATTGGGTATATTTAAAGCAGAGGTTGATAGGTTCTTGATTAGTCAGGGTGTCAAAGGTTATATAGGGAGAAGGCAGGAGAACGGGGTTGAGAGGGATAGGAAGTCAGTAGAGCAGACTCAACTGGCTGAACCCTGTTCCTATGTCTTATGGGTGGGGTTGGGCAATGTGCCAGTATAACAGGACTTTGGAGTAGAGATGAGGGGGCAAGGAAGTCCTGATGGGAGGATGGAGCGAAGCAGCCGTGGGGCTGGAAGTCGAGGGGGCACCAAGAGCGAAATGGAAAGCCCGATGGATACCAAGTGAGGAAGAGGCATCCAGGTGTTTCATGACCTTACGCACACGCTTGCAGCAGCTAATGGCGGGAGAGGAATACTGCTCCCTCCGTGCAAAGTCTGTCTGGAGTACGCGGAACCTCAAAGCCCTGGCAGCCTGTGAACAGGCCACCGGCCAGATGTGCCAGGCAACACCCAGGCATTTACCTTTTATTTACAAAGTATTTACACTGCAGTGCTACAAAAATATACCATTGGCGGTCCGAAATCCAAACCGAACCACATTCAGCGTCTTCATACAACTCTGTGCAAAAGTTCCAGACAATCTCAAGTGCAAATAATCTTCAGGCAGGAAGGACAGGGAGCATGAGGGGTGGGGGGGGGGGTCAAAGCCAGTGCCTGAAGCAGAGGATTGAGTTTTAATGCTGGATCAGTGACGGGAGTCTATCCCTGGGGAGCATGTAACCCAAGGATGTGGTTGGAACCTACGGACATAAGACACCGGCAAAACTCTACAGCAAAGGACCTATACAACAGGTTTCCCTAAAACCACACGGTACGCACCAGGGTGGTTAGGATGTCTGAACCCCTTCCTCAGTCCTGGCCATCCCAGAGCAGCTTCCCACCGTCCCCTCTCCTGCCCAATGCACAATCGCTCCACAATTTCCTTTTGCGAAGACAACACAAAGGGAAGTCATTTTTAAAACTCAAGTGAAAGAGGAGTCTCACCTAAAGACACTCATCCCTCCTCTTCTCGCACTCGTCAAAACCCAACTCCTGCCACCCCCCTTCCCCCACAGATTTGACCTTAAACTCTAGTCCTGCATTTCCCCTGCCCACCCTAATCCCAACCCCAAACCTCCTGCCTCACCCTTAAGACTACACACTTCACCCTTAACTTTTATTTTAACCCCCTGGCCCCATTCTCTGCCCCCACCTCAGCTCCCACCACCTTCCCACCCCCGACCCTTCCACCTCACTTTGTCCCACCCCCCCCACTTCATTCCCTGACCCTCTCACCCCTACTTAGGCCCCCAACCCTCACTTCATCCCCTGAACCTGATCCCCACTCCAGCCCCCAACCCTGGCCCCACCCCCCACTTCAGGGCCTGACCCCCCCCCCCAAGCTCTTCCTTTATCCCTATCCAAGCCCACACTTCCCTACTTTAACCCCAGGCTAACACTCTCCACTCTAGCTCACCTTGGCAGTCAAATGCAGATGATTAAAAAACCCAGAGATATTTCAGAAATCAACAACCAACAGTTCACTCCAACACCAACATCCTGGGAGGTCTCTGTCCAGGGGTCGTGAGGTGACCCCTTCACCCTTCCCCTTCTGTTGCCATGGCGTTACAGGAAGGGACAAAAGGACAGCAGGGAAGCGCTGGTTGCGGACTCCGAGCTAAGAGAGCCCACGCCTTCCCGCGCAGACCAGTCTCTCTGGAAGACATTGGCCAAGGTTCAGGCGTTGAGCAGCCCAGTCTGGTACTGAGGCTCACAGCCGGCCAATGGACCTGAAATCACCCCTTGGCGAACAGCCGGCCACATGGACAGCTGCAATCTCCAGTTGCTGACATGATGGGGTCAAGGATGGGCTTTATTGACCGCAAATTCATGACATCCGCCAGAAAGAACTGGCTCCCAAAACTGTCAACAAAGTTTCATGGCCAACATGGGTCTCCTGACCTCTCTGTTCTCCAGGAGTCCAACATAGAGGGTGGGGTGCGCACACGTACATCCTGGGACCTTGCTGCGCCTCCCAAGCCACCACGTACCACACGAACACCATCCGTTCTGCGCAAGTTCAGAAGTCTCCTTGCAAGAAGCTCAGTTCATTAGAACTCCTCTCAAAACTCCCGAGACGCCCGGTCGGAGAGCCGGAAGACAACACGTGATCGGATGCTCCGCGCCGAGGTGGGACGGGACCGGCACCCGCCAGTTGTGGACGTTAACCACGCGATTGCCACACACATTAAAACCACGGGGTTCATACAAATGGAACCTTCACTGTGAGGAAAATGGACGAAGTGTTTCACAGGACGGACAAAAGGCCTGGTGTTGGGTCGGGGGCGGGGAGGGGGGGTGGGGATCTCTTTTTGTTGTTGTTGAGGTTAGCAACTTAAGCTGCGATCCCTGAAAAATCCTTCTGCCACCAACGCTTCCCGGAAGGTCACTGTCAGGGAATTCGCTGTGACATCCGTCACCGTGACGTCACCCAACGGGATGGAGGGATGCCAGCCAGCGGGAATGGCTGAGGGGTTCCTGATGGGAGAGGCAGCCCCTGCAGACGAAATGGAAAAGAGAAAGAGTGGGTAACCCTGTCCGCTGGGCAGAAGGACACCTCACCATTGGTACGTCCTCCTGTAGCACCACTCCCACCATCTTCCCTTTCCCAACCACCCTCCATTCCTCATAGATCAACGAGCCCCACTCACCCCAATGACCAGACCTCCCCTGCCCCAGATTTCACAGTCACAAAGAGATATTGCACCAAAATAGGCCATTCAGCCCATCGAGTCCATGCCAACCACCGTTGAGCCTCTATTAATTCCATTTCATTTTCCTTTCAGTTTCATTGGCCACTGCTCTCTGTTGTCACTCACCCACAATCTGCCACCCACCCACACACAAGGGCCAATTTACTGTGATCAATTAACACACCCTGCAAGGACGACCACACAATTCTGTCACAGGGTTTGAAGGCTTGCGGGCCTCAATGACCCAGACAGCCATGTTGGCTGGAGTCAGGGCTTTGTGCTTTGACTCTTGGTAGGGTCACCCATGATAAACAGGTCAAAGAGTAGAGGCCAGACTAAGAGTGGTCTACCGGTCCTCTAGGCTCAGGGGCTAACAACCCTGACTGGTCAAAACACAATTGTTACGGAAACAGCAATGATGAATTCTACATCTGAGTCCAACGGTGTGTCCAAGGACAGAGATGGAGGACCTTCATTGCTGCCCTAAATGCTAGTGACGTAACGGGTAGTAAGTAATTAACCTACCAACCAACTCATCTTTGGGACAGAACATAGAACATTATAGCACAGTCCAGGCCCTTCGGTCCACATTGTTGTGCTAACCTCTCAACCTAACCCTTCCCTCCGGCATAGCCTGTCCTGGCCCAAAACATTCACTGTTGATTCTCATCCATAAATGCTGTCTGATCTGCTCTGCTCCTCCGGCACATTCCTCCATTTTCCTATCATCCATGTGCCTGTCTGAGAGTTTCATGTATCTACCTTCACCATCACCCCCCGCAGCCCCCTAAACCTTACCTCAGACACCGGCCCCTCCTGCTATACTTTATCCCAATCACCTCAGAAATAAGGTGCAGATTTTACTTAATATAATTTCTGGTATCTTCTCCCTTCCTTTCCAGTCCTGAAGAAGGGTCTTGGCCCAAAACGTTGGCTGTTTATTCATTTCCATAGATGCTGCCTAGTCTGCTGAGTTCCTCCAGCATTTTGCGTGTGTCACTTTACAAATAAGCTCTCTTGTATTGGCCAGTTCTGCTCTGAGAAAACATCTCTGGCTATGCTTCATCTTGCATGCCTTGGTCACGTCACCTCTCATTCTCCTTTCCAAAGCCTAAAGCTCCAGCTCCCTCAACCTTTCCCTGTAAGACGTACTCTCTAATCCAGGCGGCATCCTGGTAAACCTCCTCCTCACCCTCACCCCAAGGCCACACCACTAACCAGATCTCCCCTACCCCCGATTCCACAGTCATACGGAGATACAGTATAGAACTAGACCCTTCTGTTTACATGGAAACCCAGTAGCAGGGTGGACATGCGAACATCCATGCTAACCCGAGGTCAGGATCGAACCCAGGTCTCTGCTGCTATGGGGCAATGCCTACCAGCCGTGCCACCCACTCACCCACCCACGTGCTATCTCGGATCCACCCGTTCTCTTCTGATGTGGTCGCACCAGGAATGGGAAAGGGAAGGGCAGCGGGAGATCCACTGGGAAAAATGGGGGGATTACGCCAAGAACAAACGCGAAAAACTGCAAGAAGGGGCAGGTGAAGTGGTGTCAGGGGGACAAATACCAAAGAAGATGTTCATTGGGCCAACCGTAGAACCTTAATCACAAAATACTCCGCAGATGCTGGGGTCAAAGCAACACGCACAAGCACGCTGGAGGAACTCAGCAGGTTGGGCAGCATCCGTGGAAACAAACAGTCAAAGTTTCGGGCCGAGACCCTTCGTCAGGACCTATTTTGGGAGCCGGGGCATTGGAAATTGAGGCATGGGATGGTGATTAGTGTAGTGTTTAGCATGATGCTTTAAAGAGCCAGCAACCTGGATCCAATTGCTGCCTCTCTCTGTTAGGAGATCGTACATTCTCCCCATGACTGTGCGGGGGATTCCTTCAGGCACGCCCAAATTCCAAAAAAAACGATGGATTAGGGTTAGTAAATTGTGGGCATGCTACACTGGTACCAGAAACATGCCAACGCTCGCAGGCTGCCCTCTGCACACCCTCGGATTGTGTTGGTCATTGATGCAAAGCAACATAGTTCACTGTATGTTTCGATGAACATATGACAAGCAAGACTAATTTTTTTTTTTAAGTTCCTGGGTTGAAAGGGTTGTCCTATTAGAGAAGTTGGAGCATTTGGGTTTGTATTCTTTAGATCTTAGAACAGGGGTTCCCAACCTTGGTAAGGGTCCAGAGCATTAAAGAAAGGTGGGAACCCCTAGTTCAGAAGAATGAGGGGTGGCCTTATTCAACCATACACGATCCTGAAGGGACTGCACAGGGTTGACATCGAGATGTTTCCACTAGTGGGAAGAGTCACAAACAAGGAGACCTGGCTACAAATCAAAGGGGTGGCCATTTAAACTGAGGTGCCTGAATATTTCTCTCATTGGATGCAGACTCTCTGGAATTCTCTGCCCCTGAGGAATTTTTTTCTAAGTGACTGGGACGAGGAAGAGGAAGGGTGGGTTAGCAAGTTTGCAGATGACGTGAAGGTTGGAGGAGCTGTGGATGGCGTAGAAGGCTGCCGTAGATTACAACGGGATGCAGAGCTGGGCTGAGAAGTGGAAGATGGACTTCATCCTGGAGAAGTGTGAAATGATTCACTTTGGAAGGTCGAATATGAAGGCAGAATACAGGGTTAATGGAAGGATTCTTATCAGTGTGGAGGAACAGAGGGATCCTGGAGTCCATGTTCACGTCAAAGTTGCTAGACAAGTTGACAGGGCAGTTAAGAACGTTTTTGGCGTGTTGTCTTTCGCTAGTTGGGGGTTTGAGTTCAAGAGCCATGAGGTAATGTTGCAGCTCTATAAAACCCTGGTTAGACCACACTTGGAGCATTGTGTTCAGTTCTGGTCACCTCATTACAGGAACTTTAGAGAGGCTGCAGAGGAGATTTACCAGGATCCTGCCAAGATTAAAGAGCATGTCTTATGAAGATAGGTTGAGTGAATTAGGGCTTTTCTCTTTGGAGTGAAGGAGGAGGAGAGGTGAATTGATAGAGGTAACATAACAAGAGGCTTGGGTCCAATGGATAGTCAAGAGACTTTTTCCCAGGGCATAAATGGCTAATACCAGGGGAAAAATTTTTACCATGAGTGGAGGAAAGTATAGGGGTAATGCTAGAAGCAAGCTTTTGTTTTCACACAGAGCGCGGTGTGTGCGTGGTGTTCCCTGCCAGGAGTGGCGGTAGAGGCAGATACATCAGGGGCATTTGAGAAACTCTTATACGGGCACATGAATGATAGAAAGATGGAGGGCTATGTAGGAGGGAAGGTTAGATTGATCTGAAGGACAAGTTAAAAGGTCAAAGTTCAAAGTACATTTATTATCGAAGTATGCATATTATATACAACCTTGAGATTTGTCTCCTTCACATAAGGTCAGCACAACATTGTGGGCCAAAGGGCCTGCGCTGTTTTGTAGTGTTCTAGCTTCTACGAGGATGGTGGATGTTAGATCATTGGATATAGTTAATGTGGTGATCAATAAATCTTTGAAAGATGGTTGAACTAAGGGTTCTGGGAGAACTGGCACAGAAGAGGAGCTGAGTCCAGCATAGATCGGCCAATGGTTTTAGGAGCTGAATGGTCTACTCCTATATCTTTGTATTCTTTAACAGGACTCAATGCTATGGGGGGGGGGCTGTGGTGGGGTTTGTAAGGGTCATTCAACTACGATCAGGGCAAAGGGGAGTCTGCCAAGGTCTGTGCCACCAAGGTGAAGGGGCACGAAGATTCCATGGGCAAGGTGGAGCATGGGGGTGACTGAGGGACTTGCAGGGAGCTTTGAGATGGTCTCTCTCATTCCCTGGAACAGACGCTCTGAGAAAACCTCAGTTATATTGCAAGTGTGTTCCTTAGGGGCAATCAATCCCTGACAGCTAGAAGGAACTGGATAGACAGTACGAGTGGTAGGTGGAGGTGGCCTCACGGTACTCTCTCCCACCTTCTGTTCTCTCCGGAATGCTTTGGGCATCCTCGTCCTCAAACTCCGAGTCCGGGAACTTGCTCCGCCCGTCCCGACCGGCGTCCTCCTCCGAGCGCTCCCTGGCGCCGTGGCTCTTGGCCAGGCTGACGGCCCGCGCCGCGCACTTGCTCTTGGCCACCTTGAAGAACTTGTGCTTCCGCGCCAGCGGGAACGGGATCCGCTTCCCGTTCTCGCCGAGCTCCAGCTGGGCCGGGCCGGACACCGAGGTGCCGTCAAAGCGCCGGGACAACGAGAGGCGAACCTTCCCCTTCTCCTTGAGCTTGCTGGCGCTCCGCAAGTCCATGCCATAGATCCGCTGGTGGGGGGGGGGGGACACAACGCAGGTGAGACAACACCATAGCAATCTACACCCCTCCCCAACTAACACCAAGGTAGCAGGTGAGCTATACTATTTAAAGTCCTCACCTCAAACCCTCAGGATCCCCCAAAACATCATCCCAACAATCCAATTGGAATACTGATCCCTGCGGCAGCATAGGAAATGCAGCAACCAATCACAGAAAACCTCAACAAGCACCAGTAAGGTGCAAAGCTGCTTCTTCCAGCACCTCACTACCGCGCCCAGTGCCGACATCCGCGTGGGAACGGGTGGCTGTCAGAAAGCACGTGGCTGGGCGGGCAAGTGCTGGAAGATCAGCCAGGAACATCCAGGGTAGGAGAGGGCCAAGCAGTAGTGCACCTAGACTACACTGAGCATGACGACGTCCGGAAGGGTGTTTGGGACAGGCATGGCGAACCTATGGCACACGTGCTCAAGATGGCCATGCGCAAAAATTTTATTGACACGCGGTTCCCCCCAATTCTTTAAACCCCTCCCATAATAAAAGGATAGATAACGGTAATCTTTATTGCCAAGTAGAGAATGATTCTTTTTTTACAACCCAAGAGCAGTGGGGTCCTTTCACATTAAACGTCTTGCGCCAGCTTGGCGCCAACTCGACAGTTGCAAGAACAAGTGACATTGGATAGTTTTCGCAAACTGTCTGCACAATCAATATTTAGATAGTAAATGTTTACAATAACAAAGCTATTTAGAAATGATGTTAATTTTCAACTGCCTTTTTAAAAGATTAATATTACTATCATTTCAACAGGTTTTCTAAAATGCTTCATTTATTTTAATCTGCTATAACTTTATTAATAGTAAAACAATGCAACTGAACTCATTCTCTTTCCTTAAAATAGTCCATAATTATTGTTACTAATTCATTAATCAATGATAACACTAGACAACAAAGATTTTGCTTCCTGAATACTTCTGGTGTATTTTATGGATTTTCGGCTGCTGTTATAAAAATCACCATGAAATTTCCCTATCACACACCATTTTTTGGAAATCACCTATATTCATAATTCACAATTCAAGTCAGAGTAACTGATGCCAAGGTTAAGGAAGGCATTTTTGCTGGTCCACAAATCAAACAGGTCATCAATGACAGACAATTTGAAGAACTTCTAGTGGGACTGGAGAAAATCACATGGAAGGCATTCAAAGATGTTACTAAAAGTTTTCTTGGCAATTACAGAGCACCAATCTATATGCAGCTGGTGAACAACATGCTTCAAGCATACAAAACCATGAAGTGCAACATTGTCACTGAAGATTCATTCCCATTTAGATTCTCTTCTGCATTCCCATTTAGACTTCATCCCTGCAAATCCTGGCGCTGTCAGTGACGAGCATGGGGAAAGGTTTCACCAGAACATTGCAGTCATGGAGAAATGGTATCAGGGCAACTGGAACCCATCAATACTGGCTGATTATTGTTGGACACTTAAGCCAGAAGCCTCAGACACTGAGTACAAATGAAAATCACCAAAAAAAACATTTTTAGCTTAGTTGAACAATTGCGAAATGTCAGCACTGTTACACCATTAAAAGCATTATATTCAATAAAAGTTAATTTCTTGTTTCTCCAAATTCCTACACGATACAAATAATCTGAAATTATATTTGTGTTCAACAAAGAAAATTTCTAAGGAAGCAACACCTTTGAAAAATGTTGTCCAGTGTAATCTCTGCTCAGAATTACTAAGCGAGGGATTTTTCTTTTTTAAAAGAGGATAATCACCATTTTGGGGACACATTCTCAAAAGTCGTTCGACACCCTGCTTCGGGAAGAGGAGCTTGCAGAGGAAGCGGTCAGGAAGGGGGACTGGCTTTGAGGGAGGACAGGAACTGGCGGTGCTGTGGGTTCCCTAGTTGGTCAATAGCAGAGCAGACGCTTGGTTGGTGACACAGGCGACACAGCAGCCCGAGCTGTTCCTTCGCGCCTCCAGCGACTCAGGTTCAATCCCCACCCCGGGAGCTGCCCGGATTGCAGTTTGCACTTCCTCCCCCCAAGACCACGTGGGCTCCCGGCCTCTCCCCACAGGCCACAGGTGCTGTGGATTTGCTGGTCACTGTAAGATGACCCTGGTGTGTGGGTGAGTGATGGGAATGTTGGGGGGGAAGTTGATGTGAATTTGGGGAGAATAAATGGAATCAGTATAAATGGTGAATGGGTGGGGGTGATGACCGTCTCAGTGGACAAAGGGTTTGTTTCTACCCCCTGTCGCTATGACAACAGGCCTCTCTTGGCAGTGGGCATTGGTTTGACTAAAGGCAGGGAGAGGAGGCAATTCAGCCCTGTGTTCTACCACTCAGAAGGGCAGAAGATTTAGCAGCAGGCCCTTTGGCCCTTCGAGTCTATTCTGCCTTTAGACATAGGAGCAGAATCAGGTTATCTGGCCCATCGTGGCTGATCCAAATCACAGCCTCAGGGCCACTTTCCTGCTCTGTCCTTCATAAACCTTGGCCTCGAGTGGAGGGGCCAGAAAATGCAGGTCTCTGGAGTAGGATTCGAACCTGTAACTTGCTGATTTCGGCCTTGAACAGATTCAATGAGTCGACCGCCATGTCACCGGGGGACAGCCGCCTGAGTTTTAGCGAACTGGCCACCCTGCAACACTGCGCCCGCATTCCCGCGTCCCTCACCTGCAGTAGAAATCGTTTCGGTTTCGGGCCCCGCTTCCTGTATCCAAGCGCACGGTCTCTCTGCTCCCTGGTGGAGGACAGGCCAAAGTGTCCAAGTTTAACAGGAGGAACAAGAGGAGAGAAGAGAGCTCAGTACAAGTTCCAGAGTATCAGCCCTTTGCTACGCCAACACGAAGCTGGAGAAACGCGGCAGATTAGGCTGCACCTATGGCAAGAAACGGACAGCTGACGTTTCGGTTGGACGGATGACGAAACGTCGACTATCCAATTCCCTCCATAGACGCTGCCTGACCTGCGGAGTTCCTGCAGCATCTTGTGTGTTGCTCCAGATTTAAGCATCCTGTGTCTCTCCTACAACATGGATGTGTCCTGTTCAGATGCATTACGGCTTGGTACAGCAACTGCTCTATCCGTGACCACAGGGAACTGCAGAGCTGCGGACACAGCTCAGCGCGTCACAGAGTTCTGCATTCACCTCTCTCACCGCCTCGGTAAAGCAGCCAGTGTAATCCAAGGAGCACACACAACACGCTGGAGGAACTCAGCAGGCCAGGCAGCATCGATGGAACAGAGTGCACAGCCGACGGTTTGGCCCGAGACTCTGACCTGCGGAGTTCCGCCAGCATTTTGTGTGCGTTGCTTTGGACTTCCAGCACCTGCAGATTTTCCTGGGGCCAAACATTTCCCGCTGGCCAAACCCATTCCCAATCCAGCGTGCCGGTCCATGGCCTCCTCCTGTGGCAATGAGGCCACCCTCGGGGTTGAGGAGCAACCTCTTATATTGCGTCTGGGTAGCCTCCAACCTGACAGCACGAATATCAATTTTTCCTTCTGGTGGGCAAATTTCCCCCCCCACCAACTTCTTCTATTCCCTACTCTAACCCTTTACCTCTTCTCACCTGCCTATCGCCTCCCCGAGTCCCCTCCTCCTTCCCTTTCCCCTATAGTCCACTCTCCTCTCCTATCAGATTCCTTCTTCTCCAGCCTTTTACCTTTCCCACCCACCTGGCTTCAACCATCACCTCCCAACTAGCCTCCTTCCCCTCTCCCAACTTCTCTTTCTGTCCTCTTCCCCCTTCCTTCACAGTCCTGAAGAAGGGTCTTGGCCCAATACGTCGACTGTTTATTCATTTCCATAGATGCTGCCTGACCTGTTGAGTTCCTCCAACATTTTGTGTGTGCTGCTACTTTTATTTTTTTTTGCAAATTAATGGCATTTTGTTTGGTATCTTGCACTGTACTGATGCCACAAAACAATAACCTTCACAACGTACATACGTCAGTGATAATGCACCTGATTGTGGAATTCCAATTATAGAATCTCAGGGAGAAATACTGAAGCACAAGGTGACAGCCCACGACCGGCACACCCAAGCAGAAACTAGTTCCCTTCTCAAAGTTCAGAGTAAATTTGATACCAAACTACATATAGGTCACCATATACATTCCCGCCTCCCAAAGCCTAACCCTACTCCCCTATCATGAGAGGTGGAAACAGGTAAGGCCGGTCAACAGGGCTCTGGTGCGGCTGTACAGGTCAATCCCCCGTACAATGGACAGCAGAGGTGTTGATGAACTCCAACCACACCATTGACTTCCGAGGACGATGGAGATGGGAGGTCATTGATGGCCTGTGCTCCACTGGGAGCTGAGGGCCCAAGTATGTACAACCCTGAGATCCACTTTTTTGTGGGCATACTCAATAAATCAATAACCATTACAGAATTAATGAAAGACTGCCCAACTTGGACATTCAACCAGGGTGCAGAAGACAGCAAAATGCAAATACCAAAAGAAAGGAACAATAATAATAAATAAACAAGAAATAAATATCCAGAAAATGAGATGAAGAGTCCTTGGAAGTGAGTCTGTTGGTTGTGGGAACAGTTCGAAGACAAGTGAAATTGAGTGAAGTTATCCCCTTTGGCTCAAGAGCCTGATGGTTGAGGGGTAATAACTGTTCCTGAACCTGGTGGTGCGAGTTCTGAAGCTCCTGTACTTGTGATGTATTGTTGCAAATATCTGTTAAACACACTTACAAACACTTACGAGGAGTGTTTGACGGCTCTGGGACTGCATTCCCTGAAGTTTAGAAGAATGAGGGAAAATCTCATTGAAACCTATTGAATACTGAAAGGCTTAGATAGAGAGGACGTGGAGAGGAGGTTTCTATTCGTCAGGGAGTCTAGGACCAGAGGGCACAGCTTCAGGATACAAAGACGTCCCTTTAGAGCAATGATTAGGAGGAATTTCTTTCGCCAGAGGGTGGTGAATTTGAGGAACTCATTGCACAGAGAGCTGTGGAGGACAAAACAATGGGTACATTTAAGGAAGAGGTTGATAGGTTCTTCATTAGTAAGGGCGTCAAAGGTCGTGGGGAGAAGGCAGAATCATTTCAATTTCAAGGTTAATTGTCATTTGACCACATATGAATACAGGCAATCGAGACAGCATTACTACAGGGTCAAGATGCAAAGACGTATCACCCACAGCCACACACTAAGCACACACAAGCTCACAGTCACAGAATAAAAGAATCCCAATGCCAACCCAACCCCCAAACCCACAGCATGATACCCAATCCTCTCCCATACAATTCAACAGACCCGTACAGAGTATCGCTAAGATACCATGACGCAGAACATACATGTATGTAGTCAGACCCCCCACCCCACAGACCGCCTGTCAACCCGCTCCGACACCCGGGGTTAAGAGGGATAGTAAATCAGCCTCGATGGGCCAAATGGCTTGATTCTGCTCCTCTGTCTCCCGGTCGAAACCCAACTAAAACACACATCTTTACTTGCTGGGGCTGATGCTCTGATACACCATAATGATGGGGTAAAGTTTAAAAACTCTCTTACTTCTCCTCATAAGCCATGACGAGTCGTGGATCCAGGATGTGGTCTTCGGGCTCCCAAGTGCTGTACCTGTGAGGTCAAGCGGACAGTTAGACCGTAAGACACAGGAGACATCAATTCTGCTTTGCCGTTCCATCGTGGCTGAGCCTAGATGGCGCACTTATCATCGAGAGTGTAACAATGTCCCACGATTAAATTCAATCAACACCACCGCCACCCCCCCCCCAGCCTCTTCGAGAACCCTGGTTGACATTAAAACATTGTGCAACTCCACCATTCCTGGACATCCCAAGGCAATTTACTGCTGTTTCACAGTTGGCAACGTAGGGAAAAAGCAGACCCGAGCGACTACGGGACGTGGGACCGGGAGCAGCAAACACTCGGCGGGTCGAGCAGCACCTGTAGTGAGGGGAGAGAAACCGTCGATGTTTCGGGTCAACACCCTGCATCAGGGCTGGGCACGGAAAGTGTAGAGCGCCGGTGCGAAGAGGGGAAGGGGATGGCTGAGACGGCGACGGGTAGGTGATCGGTGGACCGCGGAGGGGTGAGGAAATGACGGGTAGATGGAGGTAGGGGAGGGAGAATAGCAGAGTTGGGAGACAAGGGCAGGTGGAGGCAGGCAGAGAGAGGCAGAAGAAGCCAGGTTTGGGGGGGTGGGGGGAGAAAATGGAGAATAGGCAGTCTGTTTTTATGATAAGCTATATGGGCTGGTTGTCTTCTATGTGCAAGGACAGACCTCATGCTGTGGTGTCACGGGGGGGGCGGGTCAGGGTGCTCTACCAGGAGCGGTGTGGCACGGCGTCCAGGTTGGAGTCGGAGTTGCCCTCCCTAGTGTCCGCTCTGCAGGATATAGGCTCTATTGTGCTCAACTGTCAACTGATGGTGCGAGTTTTTGACTCTGCTATTGTGTGACTGCGGTATCATTTATGCTGGCTACCTCAGGTGTGCTTTGTGCTGTGTATGACCGCTGGTACTGCATTCTGTACCTTGACCCCGCAGTAACACTGTCGTTTGGCTGTATTCATGCATGATTGAGTAACAATTAAACGAATTGAATATTGCTAGAATTATGGGTCAGGATAAACTCCATCCTTCAACAGGTCATCATGGGATCTTGCATCCATCTGAGAAAGCAGACAATGGAGCCCTTGGTCTAGTATGTCACCCGGTACTTCTGAAGGTGCAGCACCCCCCTGCTCCACCACCCCAGCACTGCAGTGGAGGGTCAGCCGAGACTTCTGAACCTGGGTCTCGGGAGCAGAAATCAAACCCACAACCTTCAGGCCCAACTACCACTTTGACTTTGAGACTATTCGGGTGACTGCAGAGAGAAGCAGAGGATGGACGACCAGTGTTTCTTGATTAGCCAGGGCATCAAAGGGTGTGGGGTGAAAGCAAGGGAGTGGGGATGACTTGAAGAACTGGATCAGCCCATGATTGAAGGGTGGAACAGACTCGACAGGCTGAATGGCCTACTTCTGCTCCTGTATCTTATGGTCTAACTGAAGAACCAAGTAGTATCACTGTCACCAGCACTGACGCTAGATTTTTATTCCAGACTTATTTAGTTATTGACTTGCCTGCAGAAGGCAGAGGGTGGTAGCAGATGGAGAGTGTTCTGTCCGGAGGTCAGTGACCAGCGGTGTTCCTGCAGGGCTCTGCTCTGGGATTTTTATAAATGACTTAGATGATGAACTCCAAGGGTGAGTTAGTAAATTTGCAGATGACATGATGGGTTGGTGGCATTGTGGATAGTGGAAAAGGCTGTCGTAGGTTATGACGGGATATTGACAGGATGCAGAGATGGGCTGAGAAGTGGGAGATGGAGTTCAACGTCGAGAAATGTGCAGTGATTCAGTTTGGAAGGCTGAGACATAAAGACAGATACAGGCATAACGACAGGATTCTCATCAGTGTGGAGGAACAGAGGGACCTTGGGGTCCACCTCTACAGATCCCACAAAGTTGCAGCACAAGCTGATAGGGTATAAGAAGGCATAAGGTGTGTTTGCCTCCATCATTCAGAAGAATAAGTTCAAGAGTCACAAGGTAATGTTGCAACTCCTTGAAACTCTGCTTAGACTACACTTGGAGCATTGTGCTCAGTTCTGGCCACCTGATTATAGGAAGGACGTGAAAACTTTACAGAGGGTGCATAGGAGATTTACCAGAATGCTGCAGGGATTAGAGACCATGTCTTATGAAGAAAGGCTGAGCAAGCTAGGGCTTCTCTCTCTGGAGTGAAGGAGTTTGAGGGGGCAACTTGACAGAGGTGCATAAGATGATAAGAGAAACTGGGGAAGTGGACAGTCAGTGCTTTTTCCCAGTGCAACAGTGGCTAACACGAGAGGATATTATCTTAAATGTGACTGGAGGAAAGTATAGTAGGGGAGGGGAATGCCAAAGGTAGGGCTTTTTTAAATCTTACACAGACAATGGTACGTACATGGATGGCACTGCCGGGGGTGGGTAGAGGCAGATACACCATCGGATAATGCCAGGTGCCTGACTGATGCTATTGTTGAAGGGTCCCGACCTGAAACGGTGACTATTTCCCTCCAAGGCTAAACACGAGGAAATTTGCAGATGCTGGAATTTCAAGCAACACACTTAAAAGTTGCTGGTGAACGCATCAAGCCAGGTAGCATCTCTAGGAAGAGTTACAGTCAACATTTTGGGCTGAGACCCTTCGTCAGGACTAACTGAAAGAAGAGCTAGTAAGAGCCTGTCCACTGTACCTCTTCCTAAAGATGCTGCCTGGCCTGCTGCGTTCACCAGCAACTTTGATGTGTGTTCCTCCAAAGCTGCTGCCTGACCTACTGAGCTCCCCCAGTGCTGTACATCAATCCTTCTCACTTGCTCTTTCCCTGCTGCCCTGTCAATGTTTTCTTTTCACACGTTCGTGCAATTCTTTTCTTTCCTCTCTGGCCCTTGACCTTTCCCACCCTCCTGGCTTCACCTATCATCTTCCAGCTAGCCTCTTTCCCCTCCCCTCACCTTTTTAATTCAGGCATCTTCCCCCTTCCTTCTCAGTCTTGAAGGGTCTCAGCCCAAAACATCGACTGTTTACTCTTTTCCACAGATGCTGCCTGACCTGCTGAGTTCCTTCAGCAAGTTGTGTGTGTATTGCCCTTTTGAAACACTCTGTTGAATCCATTTCCTTCTGACCAAAATTTTCCAAACCGTTGAAACTGAATTTCTCGATCTCCCCGCTGGTTCTCCTGTCGTGTTCCTCATATTCCGGAAATTCCAGTCACTACAAAAGATTCTTTCTTCCCTTGATCAAAGCCCCAAGTAAGATGGAGTAGAATTCTGTGCTTCCAACTACATTGTCCCAGTCCCCAACTCTCCATTATTCCAGCTGTCTCCCAAACCTCGCATACATGGATTTGTTCTCAATAGTCCTGGCAAACCAAGCAACCAATCACAGAAGCGGCCCATGAGCACATGACGGCTGGCCAAAGGATGGGTTGCCAGCTCTGATTGGTTGCAAGGATCCATCATGTGATCTCCTGTTGACTCTTGCCAATCTTTACTGAGGCACCACAGAAAGCATTGGGTCTGGATACAGAATCAGGTTTAATATCACTGGCATGTGTCGTGAAATTTGTTTTGTGGAAGCACGTTGTAATATATAATGATAAAAACTATAAATTGCAGTAAGAAGTACAAAAAAATTAACATGTAGTGCAAAAAGAGAGTAACAAATAAAAGTTACTGTACATGGGTTCAATGTCCATTCAGAAA
The DNA here is from genome assembly GCF_963921235.1 of Mobula hypostoma. NCBI lineage: Eukaryota > Metazoa > Chordata > Chondrichthyes > Myliobatiformes > Myliobatidae > Mobula > Mobula hypostoma. The sequence goes on from NC_086107.1 coordinate 106,341,688, forward strand.
TCTGATGGCAGAGGGGAAGAAGCTGTTCCTGAAATGCTGAGTGTCTTCAAGCTCCGGTACCCCCTCCTTGATGGTATGAATGAGAAAGCATGTCCTGGGGAATGGGGTCCTTAATAATGCATAATGCCTTTTTGAGGCATAGTCTTTTGTATTCAATGCCGGAGAGAGCCGTGCCCAAGATGGAACTGGCTGAGTTAACAACTTTTTGCGGCTTTTTTCGATCCTGGTGCAGCGACTGCTCTGCACGTAACAGAAATAAACCGCAGAGTGTGGCGCACACAGTCCATCACATCACGGGAACCATCCTCCCCTCGACTACCCACTGCCTCGGTGAGGCAAAGACCCCACACACCCCAGACTTCTCTCTTCTCCCCTCTTCCACTGGGTAGAAGATAAGAAAGCCTGGAAGCACGTACTATACCACCGGGCTCGTGGACAGCTTCTATCCCTGTTATCCGATTCCTGATGGACCTCTAGTACCATAAAATGGACTCTAGGCCTCACAATCTAGCTGTTACAGTCTTTATCATTGACCTCTGCTGCACTTTTTCGCAAATTTTTACACTTTATTCTGCATTATTACTGTTTTACCTAATCCTACCTCAATGCACTGAGTAATGATCTGATCTGTACGAACAGTATGCAAGACAAGCTTTTCACTGTATCTTGGTATTTGTGTCAATGATACAACAGTATATATCTCATGCTGAGAACTGAACACCGGGAAAATGGAAAAGACAAGGCAGCCAACTAAATTCACCTTGCCTGTCGGTAGAATCTCTCTTCAATATTGTAACGAAAGAGGCAAAGACTATTTTGTGTGATACTCCCATGATGTTCCTCCTGGGTTTATTTGAAGACACAGGAGAAGAGTTAAGCCATTCAGCCCATCGAGTCTGTTCTGCCGTTCCATCACGGCTGATTTATTATCCGTCTCGACCAGATATCGAGCACTAGATTCCACAGGAATCTGTTGCTAGCGACCCCTTTGCAATCCTGGCAGGACACGCCCTCACTGCATCAATCAGGCACCAGGAGGCTCTGGCCTCAACCTGCCAAGACTGGGGCCGAGAGGTCGATCCCACCTACCTCCCGGCTTACTGTTCAGGGCCGCGCCAAGCTGAGACAGGATGGTCAGTGCAGCAGAGTCAGGGACCAAATACCGCGAGGGGAAGGGGCAGGGAGAGGCACCGGAAGAACAAGACAGCCGACTTACTTTGGGGGCCATCCTTTCCACTTCACAAGGTATTCCACTCTGCCCTGTAGACAAGAAGAGAAACCATCGTCAGGGTTACAATTAGAGAGGCGCTCTGGTATGGAACCTGACGCGACCGCAGCCACTCTGAGCCCCCGTACTCAGCTTCCATTTGCAACCCACCCACTGCTGTTCGTGTAATGTGCTACAGTAAGACCGTAAGACATAGGAGTATGATTAGGCCATTCAGCCCATCAAGTCCGCTCTGCTGATCCATTTCCTTCTCAACCCTAGTCTCCTGCCTTCCCCTCATCAAGGGATCTGGTGAGAGGGTAGGTGTATGGGGTTGAATGGGATCCTGTATCAGCCGTGATGAAATGCTGGACAGGGCCCAAAGGGTTGAATGGCCTAATTCTGCTTCATTGTCTTATGGTCTTATAACATTTCACACCCAGACTAATAGGAACCTATCATACCCTGTGTAGCCCCCCAGTCAGCCTCAGGGTCGCTCGGCTCGCTGTCATCTAGGGAAACAGCCCTCGGCCCCGCCAAACAGGGTAATTACTTTGTGTGGATGCTGTGAGATGTACCCCACCCCACCCAAATAACAGACAATACACCAGATACGATTAAATGATTTACAGTTTATAGATATTACTGGAAATATATAATTAATACAGAATAAAATATAAAAGGAAAATAAAAGGCGCTACACTTATCAAAGTTCAATCTCTTCGTGCACCAACAGTTGGAGCTCAGGACCCTTCTTCTTCACCCTGCGACCCCTCGGACCACCTCGACTAGCCGCCTGGGACCGACAACGGTGGTCGACCAGATGCTCCACACAAGTCCATCTCCGTCTCCTCTCCTCACTGAACGCCCTCCTCGGGGTCCGACCCCTTTAGCGGACTCACGGCACCTGGTCCATCCTCTCTCTCTCCCGCCTTCTCCCTCCAAAAACCCCGCGCATACAATATCTTACAGATACACCAAAAGCATAACAACTATCCCAATTGGTTCGTAACATCTTCTTATAACAATCTAACCCAAAACAAGTTGCTAGCGCAAGAACTTTCTCACCGTTTAACATAACAAAGAAGCCATCTTAATTAGCCTACACAGTAACATAAAAGACGAAACCCCCTTACACCTGTCTTAAAATGCACCCAGTGGACTGACCTCCATAGCTGCCTGTGGGAATGAATTCCACAGATTCACCACCCTCTGGCTAAGGAAATCCCTCCTCATCTCTGTTTTAAAAGCATGTCCCTATATTTTGACGCCGTGCACTCTCCAATAACCTGCTATCCGAGTATTCTGAAACCCTGATGGTTCGGTATCTGACTCACTGGGTGACGTTCTGCACTCTCACCTCCTCAACTCAGCTAGGACCTGGCACCCCACCCACTCCCCCACCTCCCAAAACTCAGTTGGGACCATGTTTGCTCAAACAAGAAGCAACTAGGACCATGTCCCGCTCGCAGAAATGTTCACTGGACTGGAGTCTCATTTCCTGCATTCTTAAACTTAACAAGTTCCCTCGATAACTTATAACAATAGACAACATATCCACTAGATAACTTACAACATCTTAAAAAATCTGATTAAAAATGTGCTGCAGTGTTAAGATAACATCAAAAAGTCAGGAAGATCTACCAATCCAAAGTCCTGAGCACATAGGTTATCTTAGCCAGAAAGTGGTGTATCTGTGGAATTCATTGCCACAGGCGGCTGTGGGGGCCAAGTCATTGGGTATATTTAAGGCAGAGGTTGATACATTCTTGATTAGTCAGGGCGTGAAGGGATATGAGGAGAAGGCAGTAGATTGGGGCTGACAGAAAAAATGGACCAATCATGATAAAATGGCAGAGTAGACTCGATGGGCCAAATGGCTTAATTCTGCTCCTATATCTCATGGTCTTATTGGAATATTACTGTAGTACAAAGATAAAAATTAGCTTTATTTACACATGTACATTAAAACATAGTGAAATCTGTCATTTGCGTCAACAACCAACTGGCCAGTGTTGCATTACTAGAAGTTATCAATGGAATTTACTGTTAGCAGTATTTGAGTATAAGGAGACCACACCACCTTCATTTCCTCTCTTCTCCCCCCTTCTTCATCCTCTCTCCTCACCCTTCTCTCTTCATCTTCTTTGTTCTTGTAACACTTAATGATGGAAGCAACAAGTTGTATGCTTCATCCTTAACTTCTGAAGAATCTTTGGATTGCAAGAACATCAGGATCCAACACATCTCAGTATGGCGTTATCCCGTGGGATGGATACAGTCATACAGTATAGAACAAGACCCTTCAGCCCCATCATTCATCCATGCCAACCAGGAGTCCATGTAAGCCAGTCACACTGGCCTGCATTTGGTCGTATCCCTCTAAACCAGGGGTTCCCAACTTTCCTTGTGCCACTAGCTAAGGGGTCGGTGGATCCCAGGTTAGGGAGACTTGCTCTAAACCTTTCCTCATCAAGGTACTTGTCCAAATAATAAACACGAGAGATTCTGCAGATACTGCAAATCTTCAGCAAAATGCTGGAGGATCTCAGCTGGTTAGTCAACATTTCGAGCTGAGACCCTTCAACGGGACAGTCAGCCTTTCCAAATGTCTTTTTGGGCACACTGTTGGTGTCCAAGGTTTCATCATCAGGCAAAACAAACTCTCCCTTGGAGCGCGAATGGGAAGAGGCAGAGAAGGAGACATGTCCATCCCTGAACTCCTTACCAGCCATTTGGAATCACTGACCACCCCTCCATAAAATCACGGGAGACGTCCCAGTTCCAACCTTCCCTGGGATCACTCATTCCTGAAACCAGGATCCCTACCTAATCCAGTCACCAGGGTCAGCATTAAGATTTACAGGGGTTGTACAACACAGAAATGGGTCTTTCAGCCCACCTCGTCCATTACAGAATGTTAACAGTGCAGGCCATTCAGCCCATCATGTTGTACTTACCTCCTACAAGATCAAGCTAACCCTTCACTCCCACATAACCCTCAATTTTTTATTCATCCATGTGCCCATCTAAGAGTCTTTTAAATGTCCCTAATGTATCTGCCTCTACCATCACCCCCGGCAGTAAGATCCATGCACTCGCCACTCTGAGTAAAAAAAAACACCTCTTCTGACAACCCCCCCTATAAATTTCCTCCGATCACCTTAAAATTATGTTCAAAGTTCAAAGTACATTTATTATAAAATATGTATACATTATACAACCTTGAGATTTGTCTCCTTACAGGCAGCCACTAAACAAAGAAACCCAATAGAACCCATTAAAAAAAGACCCTCAAATACTCAACGTGCAGAGGGAGAAAAAATAGTGCAAACAATGAAAGTAAGCAAATAGCATTCAGGACAGAGGTTTTACAAAAGTGATTCTACAGACACGAAGTTTTACGAAAGTGATTTCAACAGTCACTAAGTTTTACGAAAGTGATTCTACAGGCAAAGTTTTACGGAAGTGATTCCACAGACACAAAGTTTTACGGAAGTGATTCCACAGACACAAAGTTTTACGGAAGTGATTCTACACACAAAGTTTTACGAAAGTGATTCTACACACAAAGTTTTACGAAAGTGATTCTACAGGCAAAGTTTTACGGAAGTGATTCCACACACAAAGTTTTACGAAAGTGATTCTACACACAAAGTTTTACGAAAGTGATTCTACACACAAAGTTTTACGGAAGTGATTCCACAGACACAAAGTTTTACGGAAGTGATTCCACAGACACAAAGTTTTACGGAAGTGTTTCTACACACAAAGTTTTACGGAAGTGATTCCACAGACATGAAGTTTTACGAAAGTGATTCCACAGAATCAGGAATCACTGTAGCCAGAGCAGACGTCAGCCTCAGTTCAGCACTGAGCTGAGTAAACCTTACAGAGCAGCCAGCAGAACCAGCCCGTCCCTCGCTCCCAGTCCCGACAGCCTGAACTTTTCCATCTGGTTCACTGCTCAAATCACCCAAAGATCAGGCTCTGTCGTTTGGATACGTTCTGGGGCCTGGACCCTGCCACACGATTCAGCCCCGAACCTGAGCTTTCTGATTCGGCCCGGCACTTAAATCGATCACATTGGAAAGGTCAGGCACTGGCCCTCATGTATTAGCCATTTCCACCCTGGGAGAAAGGCTCTGGCTGTCCACTTGATCTAGACCTTTTAACATCTTATACTTACCTATTGTCACATCTCATCCTCCTTTACTCAACCTTTCCTCATAAGTCATGCACTCTAATGCAGACAGTAATCTGGTGAACCTCCTCTGCATTCTGTCTAAAGCTTACACATCCTTCCTAAAACGAGGAGACCAGAATTGAACACAATACTCCAAGCGTGGTCTAACCAGTTTTATAGAGCAGCAATGTTATCTCATGGCTCTTGAATTCAATCTCCAACTTATATCTTCTTAACCACTCTATTAACTTGTGTGGCAACTTTGATCTATGGACAAAGACAACCCCAACGTCCCTCTATTCCTCTACACTGCTAAGAATCTTGTTATTCATCCTGTACTCTGCCATCAAGTTGGACCTTCCAAAGTGAATCACTTCACACATTTCCGGGTTGAACTCCATCTGCCTCTCCTCCGCCTAGCTCTGCATCCTGTCAATGTCCCGTTGCAACCCACTGTACAACAACGTCCTACATGATCCACAAGTCCACCAACCTTCATGCCAAACACATTCTTACTAACCCACCCTTCCAAGTCATTAATAAAGGTCACAAAGAGTGGGGTTCCCAGAACAGATCCCTGTGGAACCACACTGGGAACCAACCTCCAGGCAGAATACACTCATCTACTACCACCGTCTATGGACATCCCATGCCTCCTGGCTTTCTTAATAAGCCTACCATGGGGAACCTTGTTGAAACTTCTCTATGCCAGTCCTGTTTATCCACACTTGGTCCTTGGCCTTCCATGCCTTGTCGATGTAACTGCTTGTTGAAATACTTCTTCAATATTGTAAGAACCTTTTGCCCACCACCTCCTCAGACAGAGCTGTTCCAAATTCCAAACACATTTCCCTTCAGATCCTCCCACCATCAGCCTTCGACCTCTGACTTCATACCCTTGCCCCTTGTGTTAGACACTACCACCACTGGGAAAAGTGCCATCCACACGGATTGTTAAACCACACTGGAACGCCGAGGTAATACTGGGGACAACCAGTCACGGAGTGCAGAAAATAGTATTACATTTACAGAGAAAGTGCGAGCAGACAAGGGCCATGACGATGTAGATCGTGAGGTCAAGAGTCCATCTTATCAGACAAGAAGTCCGCTCAGTAGTCCTATAATGGTGAGATAAAAGCTTTTCAAAGTTTAAAGTAAATTAGATTATCAAAGTATATATATGTCACCATATACAACCCTGAGATTCACTGTCTTGTGAGCATACTTAATAAATCTAAGAAATAATAACCATCATCATGTGCCATGTCGAAGATCGCAGAGAGACATTGATAGGATGCAGAAGTGGGCTGAGAAGTGGCAGATGGAGTTCAACCCGGAGAAGTGCGAGGTGGTACACTTTGGAAGGACAAACTCCAAAGCAGAGTACAAGGTAAGTGGCAGGATACTTGGTAGTGTGGAGGAGCAGAGGGATCTGGGGGTACATGTCCACAGATCCCTGAAAGTTGCCTCACAGGTGGATAGGGTAGTTAAGAAGGCTTATGGAGTGTCAGCTTTCATAAGTCGAGGGATGGAGTTTAAGAGTCGTGGGGTAATGATGCAGCTCTATAAAACTCTGGTTAGGCCACACTTGGAGTACTGTGTCCAGTTCTGGTCACCTCACTATAGGAAGGATGTGGAAGCATTGGAGGGGTACAGAGGAGATTTACCAGGATGCTGCCTGGTTTAGAGAGTATGGATTATGAGCAGAGATTAAGGGAGCTAGGGCTTTACTCTCTGGAGAGAAGAACAATGAGAGGAGACATGATAGAGATATACAAGATAATAAGAGGAATAGATAGAGTGGATAGCCAGCGCCTCTTCCCCAGGGCACTACTGCTCAATACAAGAGGACATGGCTTTAAGGTAAGGGGTGGGAAGTTCAAGGGGGACATTAGAGGAAGGTTTTTTACTCAGAGAGTGGTTGGTGCATGGAATGCACTGCCTGAGTCAGTGGTGGAGACAGATACACTAGTGAAATTTAAGAGACTACTAGACAGGTATATGGAGAAATTTAAGGTGGGGGGGTTATATGGGAGGCAGGGTTTAAGGGTCGGCACAACATTGTGGGCTGAAGGGCCTGTACTGTGCTGTACTGTTCTATGTTCTAAGTTCTATGACATGGGCAATCATGGTCAAGGGGCTATGATTGTTCTAGGCAAGTTTTCCTACAGAAGTGGTTTGCCATTGCCTTCTTCTGGGCAGTGTCTTCACAAGATGGGTGACCCAAGCCATTATCAGAACTCTTCAAAGATTGTCTGCCTGGCGTCAGTGGTCGCATAACCAGGACTTGTGATAAGCCCCAGCAGCTCATACGACCATCCACCGCCTGCTCCCATGGCTTAAGGTGGCCTTGATTGGCGAGCTAAGCAGATGCTACACCTTGCCCAAGAGTGAGCTGCAGACTAGTGGAGGGAAGGAGCAACTTACACCTCCATTTGGTAGAGATGCACCTCCACCCCACTGCCCAATAATAACCATAACAGAATCAATGAAAGACCATCCAACTAGGCCGTTCAACTAGAGTGCAGAAGACAACAAAACTGTGCAAATACAAAAAGGAAGAAATAATAATAATAAATAAGCAATAAGTACTGAGAACATGAGATGAAGATTCCTTGAAAGTGAGTCCATTGGTTCTGGGAACATTTCAGTGATGGGCAAGTGAAGTTGTCCCTTTTGGTTCAAGAGTCTGATGGTTGAGGGGTAGTAACTGTTCCTGACCAAGGTGGTTTGACCCATATCCCCCAAAACTTTTCTATCCAGCTGCATTGTTCCAACTTCTAAAATCATCCATTGTCCTCCATGCACATCACTCCTCAATTAAGGACCTTAACCTCCCCTTAATGATCACTTTATCTAATTCCTGGAACAGAAATTCTATTTGTTGCTTCCCAAGACTTCTCTACTGTTGATTTCTTTCCTTCTCAGGTTTTTGACCTGATGTTATCATTGTCCGTTCCTCTTCACAGATGCCGACTGACCTGCTGAGTGTTTCCGGCAGTTTCTGCTTTCATTTGTGGATACTATAGAAAGAATGCAGAGGACATTTACGAGGATGTTGCCTGGATTGGAGAGTGTGCCTTATGAGAATAGGCTGGGTCAACTTGTCCTTTTCTCCTTGGAGCGACGGAAGATGAGAAGTGACCTGATAGATGATGAGAGGCGTTGATCATGTGGATAGTCAGAGGCTTTTTCCCAGGGCCAAAATGGCTAACACAAGGGTGCATAGTTTTAAGGTGCTTGGAAGTAGGTACAGAGGGGATATCAGGGGTACATTTTTCACACAGAGAGCAGTGGGTGCATGGAATGCATTGCCAGCAACGGTGGTGGACGCGGAGTCTTTTAAGAGACTCTTAGATAGGTACATGGAGCTTAGAAAAAATAAGAGGGAAATTCTAGGCAGTTTCCAGAGTAGGCTACATGGTTGGCACAACATTGTGGGCCGAAGGGCCTGTAATATGCTGTAGATCTCTATGTTCTATATTCATATTTCCAGCCTCTGTAGTTTTCTTTTATTTTCACCCCTCACAGTCATCACTCCCTACCCTCCATTGTAGCTCAGCCACAGCCCTCCCCAAGACAGATGGTCCTCAGCATCTCAAGATTGGTCCCTATATAACCATATAACAATTACAGCATGGAAACAGGCCATCTCGGCCCTTCTAGTCCGTGCCAAACTCTTACTCTCAGCTAGTCCCACCAACCTGCACTCAGCCCATAACCCTCCATTCCTTTCCTGTCCATATATCTATCCAATTTAACTTTAAATAACAACATCGAACCTGCCTCAACCACTTCTGCTGGAAGCTCGTTCCACACAGCGACCACTCTCTGAGTAAAGAAGTTCCCCCTCATGTTACCCCTAAACTTTTGTCCTTTAACTCTCAACTCATGTCCTCTTCTTTGAATCTCCCCACTCTCAATGGAAAAAGCCTATCCATGTCAACTCTATCTATCCCCCTCATAATTTTAAACACCTCTATCAAGTCCCCCCTCAACCTTCTATGTTCCAAAGAATAAAGTCCCTGTAGCTTAACAGGCGTGGGCAAGTGATTCTATTGTGTTTCTTTGTACTCACTGTGATTGGCCACAAGAAAATGAACCTTAAGTGTTGTACATGGTGCTATGAGCGCACTTTGATAATAAATTTACTTTGAACTTCGAAGGGAGCCACAGAGCCACCGGCAAAAAGCCGCACTTCTCTGGTCACTGGTCACCCGTTCACACTGTGCTCACGGTGTTCCAGCTCTCTGCCCCGGAGCGCGCCGGGAAAATAAACGACAGAAGAACTACCCCTTCCAGCCCCCACACAACCCCTCACCGTGAACTCAGCCCAAATCCCAATACTGCCATCAGTCTCCCTTCAACATCACAGGTCCACATCCAACAAATATTTCTCAGAGCACTGGAAGGGGTGCTAGGTACTTGGGACATCGGGAGTGCTTCTGTATTTAATATTTCAGTCATATTTGAATAAACTTGTAAATTGTTTGATTAGGCATTCCTTGTTGTTTACATAATTCATTATGAGTTGCATGTAAAAATACGCAAATTACATACGTTATCACGTTACCAGGTGATACATGCACAAGGTGTGAAGTAAACCTGAAGTTAGACTCAGTTTTCTGACTTCTGTGTCTTCCTTTGAATTAGTTTGATGTTTTTAAGTTACATAACAGATAGGGGGGAAACAAACCAGGTAGAATACCTCCCAATCCCACAGATCCTGCACCAGAAACTGCTGCCCTACGGTCTCCAGCCCAATAACAATTGGCCTGAGCAAAGACCCTTCCCTATTGCTTCACCCGGCTATTAGTCCACAGAAGCCGCGCAGAAGCGCTGTGTGAGCTAGCAGTTGACATGTCCCGTCCTGCCTCTTTTCACGGCTCAGTTCCTCTGACCACAGCTTGAGGGAGCACTTGTTTGTGCCCAACCTACCGCTGGCAAACGAGATGAACTGTCCCTCAGGACAAGCTGATCAACATACCTGCAAAATCATTCTAGATCTCCCTGACACTGCTGTGTGCCTGTAGGGACAGCAGATTAGCTACAAAAATAAGAGAAAATTCTGGAAAGGCTCAGCATCTGTGGAAAGGAAAAGTCACCGTCTCTCGTTGCAACAAGCGGGATGCTGTGGCGCGACGGTGGCGTAGCGGTTAGCAGGACACCGTTAGAGCTTGAGGGGGGGGGCTCAGATTTCAGATTTCAAATTTCACTTCCGGCATCCTCTGAGAGCAAGTCTGTACGTTCCTTCCCATGCGTGTTTTTTCCAGCCACTGCGGTTTCCTCCCACAGTCCAAAGTCCTACGAGTCCGTAGGCTAGCTGGTCATTGTAAATTGTCCCGTGACTACACTAAGGTTAAACCAGCGAGCTGCTGGGCAGCGCGGCTCAAAGGGTCTGTTCCATGCTGAATCTCTAAACAAATCCAAAAGTATAACGAAGAACTCAGTGAGTCAGACAGCATCTGCAGAAAGAAAGAGCCACCATTTCCTGTCGCAACAAACAAGATGCTGGAAGAGGTCTGCGGCTCAGGCAGCATCTGCGGAAGGAAATGGACAATCAACATTTTCAGGTCAAGACCCTCTATCAGGGACACCACTTCCTTCATGACATCTCCTTCGTCGCTCCAGATATCAGCATCTGACATCGCAAGTCAATATTCACGGTTTCGCTTTCCACAAAGGCCTGACCTGTTGAGTATTTTTATTATCTGCGATTTTAATTTTCAAAAATCGAAACTATCACTGTACGGTGCATCTACTTTAGGAAAGTGCCCTCACAGAACACACTGGAGTTTTTTTTGGCACATATTCATCCCTAGAATCAGAATTAAATGTATATATCACTGGCACATGTCGTGAAATTAGTTTTTTTGTTGCAGGAGTACATTGCAATGCATGGTAATAGTCTATAAATGACAATAAGTATTTTTTAAATTAATAAGCAGGGCAAAAAAAAGGGGTAAATAGTAGTGTTCACGGGATCAATGTCCATTCAGAAATCGATGAAACTGTTCCTTAAACGTTGAGTGTGTGCTTTCAGGCTCCTGTACCTCCTCCTTGATGGTAACAATGAGAAGAGGACATGTCCTGGGTGACGGGGCCCTTCATGACGGACGCCACTTTTTGAGGTATCGCCTTTTGAAGGCGTCGTGGACGCCGGGGAGACTAGTGCCCACGATGGTACAACTTCCTGCAACATCATCCTGCCGTTTGACTGTGAGAGGCAGCGCCAAGCTCATGCCGGACCCTGCCCCTGTCCAATTGCTGCACGACTTTCCCATTGATACCCCGCTCTCTACCAAAACAGAGAAAGGCAGGCAAACGGGACTCGAGGATGTTCAGATATAATGGACGGAACAGCCTCCAACTGTTGGAATTATACTAATAATTACCTGATTCCAACAAGCCCACGTTCCCCCATAAACAACATACGCATCCTGACCTGTATTTGAATTCAGTCACCCAACCCTCTTTTAAACTCCGACTAACCCAGGCCGTGTACTTGTTAAGATTTAAATCACTCAGTAATTAACCTCTAAATAATTGAAGTTCGAAGAATATGCTTCTCCGCTGGTAATTCTTCATGTTTATTTTGCATGTCATAATTTATGGATTAATTAATCCGTTAATTGATTAACCAACTGAACTCCCAGCAAAATTTGGCCACTACCGGTAGCAAGTAAATAAAATTTGCAAGTTGTAATCTCCCCTCCCACAATGAGTATTTTTAAACGCTACGTTTCTGCCCTCATGCCTACAATTTAAAACACTACGCACCGTTGCAGATAAAGTCCATTGCAGTTAGCTGCAGCCGTTTTATTTTGCATTATTGATTTTCCCTTCGCATTAATTGTAATAGTGTTTATATCCGGATGGTAATACAAACCTTCCCCGCTCAAGCCCCTTCCAGAGCCTCAAAGACAGCTGCTGGCACGGGTTTCAATGCGGTACAATAATATTTCATTTTATTTCTCTTAATTGACTGCAGTGCATTGAAACTCTTGCACACCCTGGCGGGGTTTGCATTGTTTGATGGATTACCTTCCTGATACGCTTCTTTCTGATGTCCTCCACCGCGAACACTTGCTCTCCTATCGCAGACAGCTCCATACAGCCGGGTTCGCAGCTTTCTTCCTGCGCAACATTTTCAGACGCGCGCCCCCGAGCCTCCTCTCTCCCCCTCTCCCCTCCGTGCACGCGCACGCTCTCCCTGCACGGCGAGCACGCGCAAAAAAAACCCGGCTCGTGCCCGTGAGCGGAGGAAGAGTCTGCGGGGGTGGGGGTGGGTGCGGCGTGAAAAGATCAAAGAGGCCGGCTCGCGGTGCGCGCTCCCGTTAGCACGGGATAATGTCGCGCGTGTTCGCGATGGTAAAATTAGAATGAAAGGACAACCGCAGTAAGTTGCATGTGGTGCATTGCAGAACGCGATCGCGCCTGCTGGTATTCTATAACCGTAAGCTGCTCGACCTGCTGAGTGTTTTCCAGGAGTCGCCGTCCTTTCAGATTGCAAGTCAGAAGGAAGATCCCACAGGAGAGAGCGCAGCGAAGGAGAGAGGGTGGAAGTCCAGGCTGACCCGGGGGCTCTGTGATCAGCCGGACAGTGCCGAGCTGTCAGAAAGAGAAGGTGCAGAACTTTTGGGGAGAGCCTGTTAAGGGAGTGTCACACCACTGGAGGGCAGCACTGAGAATGTGTTTCACTGTCAAGAGAGAAAAATCTCTCCAATGCCCCAAAACAACAGAGAAACAGGACCTTCAATCCACTAGCTCCGTGATAACTATCGACCACCCATTTACACTTATCTACATTAATTCCTTTCTTAAAATTCTCTGTATGTAGTATGTAGTCATAGTCATACCTTATTGATCCCGGGGGAAATTGGTTTTCGTTACAGTTGCACCATAAATAGTAATAAAACCTTAAATAGTTAAATAGTAATATGTAAATTATGCCAGGAAATAAGTCCAGGACCAGCCTATTGGCTCAGGGTGTCTGACCCTCCAAGGGAGGAGTTGTAAAGTTTGATGGCCACAGGCAGGAATGACTTCCTATGACGCTCTGTGTTGCATCTCGGTGGAATGAGTCTCTGGCTGAATGTACTCCTGTGCCCAACCAGTACATTATGTAGTGGATGAGAGATATTGTCCAAGATGGCATGCAACTTAGACAGCATCCTCTTTTCAGACACCACCGTCGGAGAGTCCAGTTCCATCCCCACAACATCACCGGCCTTACGAATGAGTTTGTTGATTCTGTTGGTGTCTGCTACCCTCAGCCTGCTGCCCCAGCACACAACAGCAAACATGATAGCACTGGCCACCACAGTATGGGATCTGGTTCAGCGTAAGGATGAATTGTACAGAAGGGACGGGTTGCATCTTAACAGACGGGGGACCAGCATTCTGGCAGGCAAGTTTGTTACTGCTACACGGGCGTGTTTAAACTAAGTAGTGGGTGGGGGGGGGAGGGGACGAATTGGAAATATAAGAATGGAGTTAAAGGGAAAGAGAGAATAAGAAAAGTTAAGAAAGACAACAGAAATTAACGGGACAGAAAGCTCAGGAAGGGTTCAGAGAGCGTGGCCAAGTGCAATAGGAATTGATGTGAAAGGTGAGGGGAGTAAGAGTATTACTTTACATGGATTAAAAGTATTATATATCAATGCACGGAGTATAAGAAATAAAGTGGATGAGCTTGAGGCTCAGTTGGAAATTGGCAAGTATGATGTTGTGGGAATAACAGAGACATGGCTGCAAGAGGACCAGGGCTGGGAAATGAATATTCAGGGTATACATCCTATCGAAAGGACAGACAAGTGGGCAGAGGGGGTGGGGTGGCTGTGTTGGTGAGGAAAGATATTCAGTCACTTGTGAGGGGGGACATAGAATCAGGAGATGTAGAGTCAGTATGGATAGAACTGAGAAACTGTAAGGGCAAAAAGACCCTAATGGGAGTTACCTACAGGCCCCCAAACAGTAGCCTGGATATAGGGTGCAAGTTAAATCAAGAGTTAAAATTGGCATGTCGCAAAGGTAATACTACGGTTGTTATGGGGGATTTCAACATGCAGGTAGACTGGTAAAATCAGGTTGGTACTGGACCCCAAGAAAGGGAGTTTGTGGAGTTCTTCAGAGGTGGATTCGTAGAGCAGCTTGTACTGGAGCCTACCAGGGAGAAGGCAATTCTGGATTTAGTGTTGTGTAATGAGCCAGATTTGATAAGGGAACTCGAGGTAAAGGAGCCATTAGGAGGTAGTGACCATAATATGATAAGTTTTAATCTACAATTTGAAAGAGAGAAGGGAAAATCGGAAGTGTCAGTATTACAGTTGAATAAAAGGGAATATGGACCCATGAGGGAGGAGCTGGCCAAAGTTGACTGGAAAGATACCAGCAACTTTGATGTGTGTGGCTTGAATTTCCAGCACCTGCAGAATTCCTGTTGTTTGGAAAGATGCCCTAGCAGGGATGACAGTGGAACAACAATAGCAGGTATTTCTGGGAATAATACAGAAGGTGCAGGATCAGTTCATTCCAAAGAGGAAGAAAGGTTCTAAGGGGAGTAAGGGGCGACCGTGGCTGACAAGGGAAGTCAAGGACAGTATAAAAATAAAAGAGAGGAAGTATAACATAGCAACGATGAGCAGGAAACCAGAGGATTGGGAGACTTTTAAGGAGCAACAGAAGATAACTAAAAAGGCAATACGGGGGGAAAAGATGAGATACGAAGGTAAGCTAGCCAAGAATATAAAGGAAGATAGTAAAAGCTTCTTTAGGTATGTGCACAAGAAAAAATTAGTTAAGACCAAAGTTGGGCCCCTGAAGACAGAAACGGGTGAATTTATTATGGGGAACAAGGAAATGGCAGACGAGCTGAACAGGTACTTTGGATTTGTCTTCACTAGGGAAGACACAAACAATCTCCTAGATGTAATAGTGGCCAGAGGATCTAGGGTAACGGAGGAACTGAAGGAAATTCGCATTGGGCAGAAAATGGTGTTGGGTAAACTGATGCGACTGAAGGCTGATAAGTCCTCAGGGCCTGATGGTCTGCATCCCAGGGTACTTAAGGAGGTGGCTCTAGAAATCGTGGACGCATTGGTAATCATTTTCCAATGTTCTATAGATTCAGGATCAGTTCCTGCGGATTGGAGGGTAGCTAATGTTATCCCACTTTTTAAGGAAGGAGGGAGAGAGAAAACAGGCAATTATAGACCAGTTAGTCTGACATCAGTGGTGGGGAAGATGCTGGAGTCAATTATAAAAGATGAAATAGCGGCATATTTGGATAGCAGTAGCAGGATAGGTCCAAGTCAGCATGAATTTACGAAGGGGAAATCATGCTTGACTAATCTTCTGGAATTTTTTGAGGATGTAACTATGAAAATTGACATGGGAAAGCCAGTGGATGTAGTGTACCTGGACTTTCTGAAAGCTTTTGATAAGGTCCCACATAGGAGGTTAGTGGGCAAAATTAGAGCAAATGGTATTGGGGGTAAGGTACTGACATGGATAGAAAATTGGTTGGCAGACAGGAAGCAAAGAGTAGGGATTAACGGGTCCTCTTCAGAATGGCTAGTGACTAGTGGGGTACCGCAAGGCTTGGTGCTGGGACCACAAAGCTGGGTGACAGTGTGAAATGTGAGGAGGATGTTATGAGAATGCAGGGTGACTTGGACAGGTTGGGTGAGTGAGCAGATGCAGTTTAATGTGGATAAATGTGAGGTTATCCACTTTGGTGGCAAGAACGGGAAAGCAGATTACTATCTGAATGGTGTCAAGTTAGGAAAAGGGGAAGTACAACGAGATCTGGGTGTCCTTGTTCATCAGTCACTGAAAGTAAGCATGCAGGTACAGCAGGCAGTGAAGAAAGCTAATGGCATGTTGGCCTTCATAATAAGGGGAGTTGAGTATAGGAGCAAAGAGGTCCTTCTGCAGTTGTACAGGGCCCTGGTGAGACCACACCTGGAGTACTGTGTGCAGTTGTGATCTCCAAATTTGAAGAAGGACATTCTTGCTATTGAGGGAGTGCAGCGTAGATTCACTGGGTTAATTCCAGAGATGGCGGGAATGTCATATGTTGAAAGATTGGAGCGACTGGGCTTGTATACACTGGAATTTAGAAGGATGAGAGGGGATCTGATTGAAAGATATAAGATTATTAAGGGATTGGACATGCTAGAGGCAGGAAACGTGTTCCCGATGTTGGGGGAGTCCAGAACCAGATGCCACAGTTTAAGAATAAGGGGTAGACCATTTAGAACGGAGTTGAGGAAAAACTTTTTCACACAGAGGGTTGTGGTTCTGTGGAATGCTCTGCCTCAGAAGGCAGTGGAGGCCAATTCTCTGGATTCTTTCAAGAAAGAGTTAGATAGAGCTCTTAAAGATAGCGGAGTGAAGGGATGTGGGGATAAGGCAGGAACTGGATACTGATTGTGGATGATCAGCCATGATCACAGTGAATGGTGGTGCTGGCTCGAAGGGCCAAATGGCCTACTCCTGCACCTATTGTCTGTTGTCCTCCCAGTTGCATCACTCACCCACGCACAAGACATTCTGCAGATGCTGGAAACCCAGAGTAACATACACAAGGGTCCTGAAAGTTCAAAGTACATTTACTATCAAAGTGTGTATAAATTATACAACCTTGAGATTCGTCTGCTTACAGGCAGCCACAAAACAAGAAACCTGAAAGAGCCCAATTAAATTAAGACCAACACCCAATGCGCAGAGAGAGAGAGAGAGAGAAAACACTAATCATGCAAACAATAAAAGCAAGCAACATCATTCAGAATGAAATGAAGTCCCCGGACACAAAGCAGCAGGAGCAGGCTCACAGCCTCAGTTCATCACACAGCGGGGCAAATCGCCACCAAACCCGGAGCAGGGTCTCAGCCCAAAACATTGACTCTTTATTCCTCTCCATAGATGCTGCCTGACCTGCTGAGTTCCTACAGCCTTTCGTGTGTGCCACTTAGGACAAGTCCGTTGCAACCAATGAACCTACCCAACCACGCATCCTCGAAATGCAGAAGGAAACTGGATCACCCGGTGGAAGCGTACGCAGTGCAGGGAGAACGTGCCAGCTCCACGTGGATTACACCCGAGGTCGGGATCGAACCTAGGTCCCTAGAGCTGGAAGGGGGCAACACAATAAACTGTGCTGCTGAATGAAGACAAGGCTGATTTATACTTGTGCGTCAAATGTACGCCGTAGATACCGCATACCCTACGCCATAGGGTGATGTGCACCTCCCAAAAAATGTAACTCACGCGTCGCAGCGACGCAGACTGCAACAACTGTGATTGGTCCGCTTGGTAGCATCGCATTTCCTCCTACACATTTCCGGTGGCTTCTCTCCGCCATGTCTATACACTGACGCGAAATAAATGGCTGGAGACGATGAACCAAATCGTCAAGTCTACCTGCCAACATCCGAAAATATTTGAAATGCATTTTCTCGTCATAGAAACATAGAAAATAGGTGCAGGAGTAGGTCATTCGGCCCTTCGAGCCTGCACCGCCATTCAGTATGATCATGGCTGATCATCCAACTCAGAACCCTGCACCTACCTTCCCTCCATACCCCCTGATTCCTTTAGCCACAAGGGCCATATCTAACTCCCTCTTAAATATAGCCAATGAACTGGCCTCAACTGTTTCCTGTGGCAGAGAATTCCACAGATTCACCACTCTCTGTGTGAAGAAGTTTTTCCTAATCTCAGTCCTAAAAGGCTTCCCCTTTATCCTCAAACTGTGACCCCTCGTTCTGGACTTCCCCAACATCAGGAACAATCTTCCTGCATCTAGCCTGTCCAATCCCTTTAGAATTTTATACGTTTCAATAAGATCCCCCCTCAATCTTCTAAATTCCAGCGAGTATAAGCCTAGTCGATCCAGTCTTTCATCATATGAAAGTCCTGCCATCCCAGGAATCAATCTGGTGAAACTTCTTTGTACTCCCCCTATGGCAAGAATGTCTTTCCTCAGATTAGGTGACCAAAACTGCACGTCTCTCACGAAGAAACTCAACACAGTGGCATAGAAACCCCACCGCCAACTAGTGTTTTGGCGGTGAATTGCAGAGCGACGCAGACACAACTACGCATGCTCGCTACGGCGTAGGGCTACGCAAAAGTATAAATCAGGCCTACGGCGTTGGCTACGGCATAGCCCGTACGCACAAGTATAAATCAGCCTTTAATCACCTCACACCTGGGCACTCAATATCACCTCCCTCAATAAGAAGGCACAGCAGTGCCTCCACTTCCTGAGGAGATTGAAGCAAATGCGACTACCCCCCACCCCCATACAAAAATGGTGCTCCTGACAAGTTGCTTCTCCATCTGGTATGGGAGCAGCAGAGCATCAAACCGGAAGTCCCCGCAAAGGACCGTGAGGACAGCCGAAAGGATCATTGGGGTCTCCACACCGTCCATTGAGGACATTTATCAGGAGCACTGCATACATAGGGCCCTTAGTAATATCAAGAATCCCACCCACCCTCTTTGACTTTCTACCATCAGGCAGGAGACTTCGATGCATAAAAACAAGAACGGTCAGGATGGGAAACAGTTTCTTCCCCCAGACCGTTAGGCTTCTGAACTCCCTGCTGCATCACATTCGAAGTGTCACTGGTTAATTTATTCTGTACCCGACAATATCTAATTTATGCACTTTTCTGTGTTTATTTATGCGTAATTCATTTGTAGATTGAATTCTTACTTTCCTAAGTTATTGTGTGTTAAATGTATGGGATGTGTATTACTGTACTTTACACCCTGGTTCGGAGAAATGCTGTTTCATTTGATGTATACATGTATACAGCTAAATGACAATAAACTTGAAGTGACTGTGGCCTCACCTGATTTCCCGGATGAACATCAAAGTTCCTCCAGCCTCTAATTTGAAGGAGGAGTGCTCACTGGCTGCATACCTGTCCTACGTAGAAAAGTTCTTCCAGGAGAACGCCTTTGACCACAGGGTCATCAGGTAGTGGTCGGCATGTAATGTCCTGCAGGCACTGCAGGAGAAGGACGTGATGGACACAGTGGGGTGGTTCCCTGAGCAGACTGTCCAGGTCATCTGGCAAAATGCCTCATCGCCAGATCTCACCAACAGGCACCAGGACCTCGCCTGGCTGGTGGTGAGAGGGGCCCTCCCAGTCAGAGCCCTCCTGAACGCCCGGAACGTCGTTTCCGCACCCCACTGCCCACGGGAGGACTGCAGTGAGGAGGAGTCTGTGACGCCCCCCCCCTTTGCACACTGTCAGTTCGCAAAGAGGGTGTGGAGGAGGATGGACGGGCTGGTGTCACGTTTCATCCCCAGCAGCTGCGTAACAGAGGACTCTCTGATCTACTGGGGACGCACACGGAGACCAACATCCGGTGCTGCTGGCAGATCATCAACTTGGTGAAAGACGCTCTTCGGTTGGTCTGAAACTTGATGATCTACCAGCACATGGAGATGTCCGTGGGAGAATGCTGCCAACTGGCACATTCTCGGCTGCAGGAGTACGTGCTGAGGGACGCACTGAAACTCGGTGCAGCCACCACAAGGGCCCGGTGGGGAAGGACCACGGTATAGGTTTCTCCACCCGCGGGAGTGTGAGGGGTCGGGGGGCGGGGAGTACACCCCTCACCAATGATGTGGTAAGGTGAACAACTGGAGTGTGACGTGGGTGGCCATAAATACGGATATGTACTGACTATAATGGGAACGTATGTAAAGGATGGAAAGTTATTGAATGGTTTATTGTATATAATTTTATTTTTGAATAAAGTATATTTTGAAATTTTAAAAAAACCCAAAGAATTAAGCTGCAGATGCTGGAAATCTGAGGTAAAAACAGGAACTTGCCGGCAGTGCTCGGCAGATTGGGAAGCACCTGTGGAGAGAGAACTCAAGTTATCACTTCAGGTCCAAGAGTTGCCATCAGAACTGGGAAAGAGAGAAAACCGCTCGCAGCGGCCACTCTGGTGGTGATGTCTGTTATCTGTCAAGTAGGGTGCCGTGCACAATCCTGATTTGATGGAGACAGACGTGAGAGCACAGAGGAACACCTGGTGAAACTAAGTTCTGAAATGCCTGCTTCGCTGCTGCTGCTACTGTGTGATCCGGAATCTCCGGAGGGGAAGGCCCCGAGTCCTCGGCTTTGCTTGTTGCTCAGCGGCCAGGACGGGCTCAAAGCGCTTGGCAGAGGATGATGATCGGTGCTCGGCATCGGAGGGCCGGTCAGAGGCTCGAAGTTTTCAGACGGACTCAGAGTCCGCTGCGGCCGGGTGCTTCCAATGCATCAGCAAGTTTGCGGTGCTTGGAGTTCATGGCAGGGAGAGTTTCTCCCTTCTACCATTTGCATGAGATGATGGGGCTATCAGGACTTGAGACTTTTTTTTTACCGTGCCCATGGTCCGCTCTTTATCAAATTACGGTATTGCTTTGCACTGTTGTAACTATATGTTATAATTATGTGGTTTTTGTCAGTTTTAGTCTTGGTTTGTCCTGTGTTTTCTTGTGATATCTTTCTGGAGGAACATTGTGTCATTTTTTAATGCATGCATTTCTAAATGACAATAAACAAGGACTGAGTGTCCTCATAATCTTAAAAAACAAGTTAGTTTCAGTTACAGAGACTATGGGGGAAGAATGGATGGGACAAGGGGAATATCTCCAGTAGGGAGAGACCAAATGGGTTAATGTGGCAATTAGAGGCTGATTAGGATTCTTTGTCTCTTGTTGTATCATGAAGTCTGAGTCATCCAGCACAGAAAGAGACCCTAAGGCCCAACTCGTCTATGCCAACCAAGATTCCCATCTAAGGTCATTCCAGATGCTCCCATATCCCTCGGAACCTTTTCTGTCCCTGTACCTGTCCAAGTACCTTTTAAATATTAATAATGTACCTGCCGCAACCACTTCCTCTGGCAGCTCGTCCCATGTGCACACAATGCTCTGAATGAGAAAGTTTCCCCTCGGGTTCCTATTAAATCTCTCCCCTCTCACTTTGAACCTGTGCCCTCTAGTGCTGAGAAGAAGACTGTGCATTCATTCCATCCATTCTCCTCTTCAATTGATACACCTCTATTAGATCACCTCTCAATCTCCTACTCTCTATTGAAAAAGAAGTCCCAGCCTTCTCAATCTCTCTCCATAACTCAGTCCCACAAGTCCCGGCAACATCCTTGTAAATTTTCTTGGCACTGTTTCCAGCTTAATGGCATCTTTCCTATAGGAGGGTGACCAAAATGGAATACAATATTCCAAATGCAGCCTCACCAATATCCTCTGTAACTGCAACATAACATCCCAACTTTTATACCTCATGCCAACATACTGAAAGCCACCTTCATTGCCTTGTCTACCTATGACGCCACTTTCAAGGTTCAAGATTGCTTAATGTCATTTCCCGTGCACAAGTGTAAAGGAGAACCAAATAATTGTTACTTTGGAACTAATGCAGCACAAGATAAAAACATAGAAGATAAAGAACACAATAATAATAAGAAAAACACAATAACTATATATATAGCAACACACATCAAAGTTGCTTTTAAACTATATATATAGATAGCCCATGCATGTAGATTGATTGTATGTCCAGAAAGTGACGCTAGGCTGTGTATATGGTGACTGGCAGGAAATAATAAAGTAGTGGTGGAGTTAGTGGGTGGAGGTGTTGATCAGCCTCACTACTTGGGGAAGGTAACTGTTTCTGAGTATGGAGGTCCTGGCATGGATGTTACATGCAACACACATCAAAGTTGCTGGTGAACGCAGCAGGCCAGGCAGCATCTCTAGGAAGAGGTACAGTCGACGTTTCGGGCCGAGAACCTTCGTCAGGACTAACTGAAGGAAGAGTGAGTAAGGGATTTGAAAGTTGGAGGGGGAGGGGGAGATCCAAAATGATAGGAGAAGACAGGAGGGGGAGGGATGGAGCCAAGAGCTGGACAGGTGATTGGCAAAAGGGATATGAGAGGATCATGGGACAGGAGGTCCGGGCAGAAAGAAAAGGGGGATGGGGGGCAAAACCCAGAGGATGGGCAAGGGGTATAGTCAGAGGGACAGAGGGAGAAAAAGAATGTGTGTATATAAATAAATAACGGATGGGGTATGAGGGGAGGTGGGGCATTAGCGGAAGTTTGAGAAGTCAATGTTCATGCCATCAGGTTGGAGGCTACCCAGACGGAATATAAGGTGTTGTTCCTCCAATCTGAGTGTGGCTTCATCTTTACAGTAGAGGAGGCCATGGACAGACATATCAGAATGGGAATGGGACGTAGAATTAAAATATGTGGCCACTGGGAGATCCTGCTTTCTCTGGCGGACAGAGCGTAGGAAAAATCTCAAATCTCTTACTAGCTCTTCCTTCAGTTAGTCCTGACGAAGGGTCTCGGCCTGAAACATCGACTGCACCTCTTCCTAGAGATGCTGCCTGGCCTGCTGCATTCACCAGCAACTTTAATGTGTGTTGCTTGAATTTCCAGCATCTGCAGATTTCCTCGTGGATGGTACATAGCTTCCTCCCTGATGGGAGTGGGACAAGCAGTCCACGAGCAGGATGAGTGGGATCCTTCACAATGTCGCTGGCCCTTTTCCCGCACCTTTCTGTATATATGCCCTTGATGGTGTGTAGGCTGGTGCCGGTGATGCATTAGGGCAGGTTTTACTACCTGCTGTAGAACCTTCCTCTCCGCCACTTGTGTAGTTTCCATACCCAGCTTCTTGGGATGCTTTCTACTGTGCATTTGTAAAATGATGTGAATATGGATGTGTAAAGTCCAGCTCTCTTCATGCTCCTCAGAAAGCAGAGACATTGGTGAGCTTTCTTGACCGTGTAGGGTGTGCTCTAGGACCATGAGAGCTTGTGTGAGATGTGCACTCCCAGGAGATTGAAACTGTTTGCAGTTTCCCCTGCTGTGCCGCCGATGTAGAGGAGGGTGCGAGGGGTGCGAGTTCTCCTGAAGCCGACGACCAGCTCCTTTGTCTTGCTGGCTTTAAGAAAGAGGTTATTTGCCTGGCACCAGGCCTTGAGCTCTTCCACCTCCCTTCTACAGGCTGTCTCATTGTTGTCGGTGATGTTGTATATCAGCGGTGAACTTTACAGTGTGATTGCTCAGGTGTTTGGCCGTGCAGTCATGTGTGTGCAGAGTGTACAGCAGTACACAGCCCTGGGGGGGGGGGGTGGAGGGATGATGGGGAGGGCACCATCTACTTCTACCCCTAGGTCCCTCTGTTCTGCTACACTCCCCGGGGTCCTACCGTCCATTGTGAAAGTCCTACTCTGATTTGCCTTCCCAAAATTCAACATGTGGCACTCATCAAATTAAACTCCATTTGCCATTCTCTGGCCCACTTACACAGGATAGTTGTGTATTTAATATTTCAGTAATATTTGAGTAAGATTGTAAATATATTGTTTGAGTAAGCATTCTTTATTTGTTTAAATCGTTAATTACGGGTTCATCATCATTATGTGCTGTGTTGTACACATACACATACACATGGGCATCCGTTAGTCTCATGAGACCAT
Source organism: Mobula hypostoma (assembly GCF_963921235.1). NCBI lineage: Eukaryota > Metazoa > Chordata > Chondrichthyes > Myliobatiformes > Myliobatidae > Mobula > Mobula hypostoma. Next base: position 106,365,611 of record NC_086107.1, read on the forward strand.
GGATTTGCGCCTTGGAAGGTTTCCAGGGCGCAGGCCTGGGCAAAGTTGTATGGAAGACCGGCAGTTGCCCAAGCTGCAAGTCTCCCCTCTCCATGCCACTGATGTTCTCCAAGGGAAGGGCACTAGAGCCGATACAGCTCGGCACCGGTGTCGTCGCAGAGCAATGTGTGGTTAAGTGCCTTGCTCAAGGACACAACACGCTGCCTCAGCTGAGGCTCGAACTAGCGACCTTCAGATCACTAGACCGACGCCTTAACCACCTGGCCACGCACCAACACTGCCGTGTTGTATGACGTGGGGGCAATCACAGTTTTCTGTCTGTCTTTAACCTGATCGTTGCCTGTGGGGAAGATCCCGTTCACGCTGGTGTTCTGACTCTTTTCTCTATCCGTGACCATGATTGCTCTTGGCAAATTTTTCCACCAAAGTAGTTTGTCATTGCCTTCGCTGGGCAATGTCTTTACAAGACAGATGACCCCCGCCATTATCAACACTCTTCAGAGATTCTCTACCTGGCATCAGTGGTCGCACAACCAGGACTTGTGATCTGCACTGGCTGCTCACACGGCCATCTACCACCTATTAACATGGCTTCACATGACCCTGATCGGGCGGCTAAGAAGGTGCTACACCTTGCCCAAGGGTGACCTGCAGGCTAGCGGAGGGATGGGGCACCTTACACCTCCTTTGGTAGAGACGTACCTCCGCCCCACCACGGGCTATATGTAAAAATACCTAAATTGCTAATATGTCATGTTGCATGTTATGCGCACGCCTTGTCTGAAGTAAAGATGGAGATAGACTTGGTATTCCCAGCTTCCTTATATTCCTTTCACTTAGTTTCATGTTTCATAGAGGAGGAGAAGATGGCGGCGTGACGCAGCTCGCAGCGGCCACTCCTGTGGTGATGTCTGTTATCTGTCAAGTAGGGTGCCATGCACAATCCGGATTTGATGGAGACGGACGTGAGAGCACGGAGGAACATCTGGTGAAACTTCTGAAATGCCTGCTTCGCTGCTGCTGCTACTGTGTGATCCAGAATCTCCGGAGGGGAAGGCCCCGAGTTCTCGGCTTTGCTTGTTGCTCGGCGGCCGGGGCGGGGTCGAAGCGCTCAGCAGAGATGGTGCTCGGTGCTCGGTGTCGGAGGGCTGGTCGGAGGCTCAAAGTTTTCGGACGACTCAGAGTCCAACTGTGGTCGGGTGCTTCCAGGGTGCTGCATCGGCAAGTTTGCGGCGTTTGGAGCTCATGGCAGGGAGAGTTTCTCCCTTCTACCGTCTGCGTGAGATGTTGGGGCTATCGGGACTTGAGACTTTTTTTTACCGTGCCCATGGTCTGCTCTTTATCAAATTACGGTATTGCTTTGCACTGTTATAACTATATGTTTTAATTATGTGGTTTTGTCAGTTTTAGTCTTGGTTTGTACTGTGTTTCTGTGATATCTTTCTGGAGGAACATTGTATTATTTTTTAATGCATGCGTTTCTAAACGACAATAAATGAGGACTGAGTGTCCTCATAATCTAATCTAATCTAATGTTTAGGAGGAATAAAACATAATGAAGATCTTCTGTAAATCGCGATAATCATCTCCTCCATAATGACCCCACTTATCAGTGTTATCTGCAACAGTCGTGCTAATATTGGCTCATAGGACAGTGAGACATGTCTAGCTACACGAATGGAAAGGAAGCACAGAGCCAGAATCAAGACCGATAATAGGCAAGAGATGGGTGAACTCTTATAAGGAGAAAAAAGATTGAAAGATTTAGCTTTAATTGTCACATTACATTGAAGCCTATTTCGTATCAACAACCAACACAGACCGAGTATGTGCTGGGGGCAGCCTGCAAGTGTTACCGTGCTTCCAGCAGCAAAATAGAACCGACCCACTCTCACCTTTGTGGCGCGTGGCCAAGTGGTTAGGGTATTGGGCTCATGATCTGAAGGCCATGGGTTCGAGTCTCGGCCAAGGCAGCGTGTGGTGTCTTTGAGCAAGGCACTTAACCACACACTGCTCCAGTCCACCCAGCTGAAAATGGGTACCGGCAAATGCTGGGGGTTAACCTCACGATAGACTGGCGTCCTATCCCGCGGGGGAGTCTCGTGGGGAGTCTCGGGGGACTCCCGCGGGGGGAGTCTCGTACTGTCAGTTGCTTCATGCCACAGAAACCGGCATAAGCACCAGCCTGATGGGCCACAAGGCTCGGGACAGACTTTAACTTTTAACTCTCACCTTCAATGTATGCCCTGTGGTATTAGTCATTTCTATCCTAGATAAAAGATACCCCCTGTCTACTCTGTCTGTGCCTCTCATAATCTTTTAAACCTCTATCAGATCTCCTCTCAGTCTCCGGCCTGCAGAGAAATCAACCCAAGTATGTCAAGTCTCTCATAGTCATACTTTATTGATCCCGGGGGAAATTGGTTTTCGTTACAGTTGCACCATAAATAATAAATAGTAATAGAACCATAAATAGTTAAATAGTAATATGTAAATTATGAAATAAGTCCAGGACCAGCCTATCAGCTCAGGGTGTCTGACCCTCCAAGGGAGGAGTTGTAAAGTTTGATGGCCACAGGCAGGAATGACTTCCTATGATGCTCTGTGCTGCATCTCGGTGGAATGAGTCTCTGGCTGAATGTACTCCTGTGCCCAACCAGTACATTATGTAGTGGATGGGAGACATTGTCCAAGATGGCATGCAACTTAGACAGCATCCTCTTTTCAGACATCACCGTCAGAGAGTCCAGTTCCATCCCCACAACATCACCGGCCTTACGAATGAGTTTGTTGATTCTGTTGGTGTCTGCCACCCTCAGCCTGCTGCCCCAGCACACAACAGCAAACATGATAGCACTGGCCACCACAGACTCGTAGAACATCCTCAGCATCATCCGGCAGATGTTAAAGGACCTCAGTCTCCTCAGGAAATAGAGACAGTTCTGACCCTTCTTGTAGACAGCCTCAGTGTTCTTTGACCAGTCCAGTTTATTGTCAATTTGTATCCCCAGGTATTTGTAATCCTCCACCACGTCCACACTGACCCTCTGGATGGAAACAGGGGTTACTGGTACCTTAGCTCTCCTCAGGTGTACCACCAGCTCCTTAGTCTTTTTCACATTAAGCTGCAAATAATTCTGCTCACACCATGTGACAAAGTTTCCTACCGTAGCCCTGTACTCAACCTCATCTCCCTTGCTGATGCATCCAACTATGGCAGAGTCATCAGAAAACTTCTGAAGATGACAAGACTCTGTGCAGTAGTTGAAGTCGGAGGTGTAAATGGTGAAGAGAAAGGGAGACAAGACAGTCCCCTGTGGAGCCCCAGTGCTGCTGATCACTCTGTCGGACACACAGTGTTGCAAGCACACTTACTGTGGTCTGCCAGTCAGGTAATCAAGAATCCATGATACCAGGAAAGCATCCACCTGCATCACTGTCAGCTTCTCCCCCAGCAGAGCAGGGAGGATAGTGTTGAACGCACTGGAGAAGTCAAAAAATATGACCCTCACAGTGCTCGCTGGCTTGTGCAGGTGGGCGTAGACACGGTTCAGCAGGTAGACTCATGCCAGCACATGTCCTCTAAACCAGGCAGCATCCTGGTAAACCTCTTCTGCACCCTCTCCAAAGCCTCAACATCCTTCCTGTGGTAGGGCATTACTATCACGCTAGGTGTCAAAATGGTGGATGTGACGCGTCTAGGGTGGTAGTGTAGTGGATCGTGTTTGTCGCTCTCACTTTCAGCTCCCACCACTGGCCAGCAGTCTTGCAAAAAGGAGAGCTGAACATGCAAGTCTCTCCCTGCCAGTAGATAGCCTGTCCGACAGCAAGCCTCATGTTGTGCCTCGTTGTTGGCGACACATAGAAACTGAACTCCTTTCGGACTCAGGCTGAGTTACAGAGGACGGGGAGGAGGTCTAGACCCTGCACGCGGGTAGCACGGAGGCCCACCAGTGTGTGGACACACCCTGGTGCTCATGAACCATATCCCCAGCTAGGGGTAAATAGCCCCACTGCCTGTGAGCAGCCTCGGGAGAGACGAAGGCTACGGGAGTAAACCCAGGGTGGAGCCCCTATGGCGGCTGGACATCATTGAACATCCTTCCGGCAGCTCCTGCTGCCAAGCTGGTGCCAACGTATTGCTTCAACAGCTTTCCTTTGGACTACGTGGTGAGGCCGAGAGGGGGATCTTGACAACTGGGCATCTCAGGATCTCTGTATCTCCGCCCAGGCTTGTGATGATGATCGCACCCATTGCCCTTCAAGACAGACGGATGCCAACCACTATAACGTCAGAAACGAAACACGCTGGACAACGTACAGAGTGAGAGCTATGAACTGTGCCAGCCGAGACAAAAGACATGCACACTCAAAAGCCTTCACGAAAAATATAGAGCCCTCTGCACGTCGGAGGCCCAAGCGATTCGCTGCGCGATCGATCGGCCGCAATTGATCTGATACGGTTCAGGTAGGTCAAGCAGAAGATGGGAGTACGCAGTAGGCAGCAGGACTATCTACAGAACAACCTTGGGGTCCATGCCCCCAGCTCCCTGAAAGCGGCAAAGCAGTAACACAAAATACTCGGCAGATGCTGGGGTCAAAGCAACACGCACAACACGCTGGAGGAACTCAGCAGGTCAGGCAGCATCTGTGGAAACGAACGGTCAACGTTTCGGGCCGAGACCCTTTGTCAGGACTGTAGGGGGAAGGGGCAGAGGCCCTATAAAGAAGGTGGGGGGAGGGTGGGAAGGAGAAGGCTGGTAGGTTCCAGGTGAGAAACCAGTAAGGGGAAAGATAAAGGGGTGGGGGAGGGGAAGCAGGGAGGTGATGGGCAGGAAAGGTGAAGAAAGAATAGAGGAAAACACAATGGGTAGTAGAAGGAGGCAGAACCATGAGGGAGGTGATAGGCAGCTGGGGGAGGGGGCGGAGTGACATAGGGATAGAGGAAGGGAGGGGAGGGGAATTACCGGAAGTTGGAGAATTCAATGTTCATACCAAGGGGCTGGAGACTACCCAGACGGTATATGAGGTATTGCTCCTCCAACCTAAGTTTAGCCTCATCATGGCAGTAGAGGAGGCCATGTATGGACATATCCAAATGGGAATGGGAAGCACAGTTGAAGTGGGTGGCAACCGGGAGATCCCGTCTGTTGTGGCGGACGGAGCGGAGGTGCTCGACGAAGCGGTCCCCCAATCTGGGTCGGGTCTCACCGATGTAGAGGAGGCTGCACCAGGAGCACCAGATGCAATAGATGACCCCAACAAAAGCGGTAATGACAATAAACGCATGGTTGTATCCATCAGGATGAGTGATGACCTGATAGAGATGTACAAGATGAGAAGAGGCATGGATAAAGAGGTCAGACAGCACCTTTTTCCCAGGGAAGAAACTGCTGATACTAGACGGCATAATTTCAAGGTAATTGGAGGAAAGTGTAGGAGGGACGTCAGAGATAGATTTTTCTTTTACACAGAGAGTGGTGGGTGCATGGAACATACTCCCAGGGGTGGAGGTAGAGGCAGATACATTAGGGACAGTTAAGATACTCTTAGATAGGCACATAGACGAAAGAAAATTGGAAGGCTATGTAGGAGGAAAGTGTTAGACTGATCTTCATCTGCCATGTCATATGATGTGGGCGATCATGGTCTTCCACCTCTCTTTATTTGGGGTGGCACAGTGGTTAGCACGACCCGGGTTCAATTCCCGCCGCTGCCTGTAAGGAGTTTGTACGTTCTCCACGTGCCCGCGTGGGTTTCCTCCGGGTGCCCCAGTTTCCTCCTACAGTCCAAAGACGTACTTGTTGGTGAGTTAATTGGTCACTGTAACTTGTCCTGTGATTAAGCCAGGGTTAAATTGGTGGTGGGGGGGTTACCTGTAGGGTTCTTACTCTTTTTTTCTATCCATGATCATAATTGTTCTTGGAAATTTTTTCAAAGGAGTGGTTTGCCATCGCCTTCTTCTGGGCAGTGTCTTTACAAAATGAGTGACCCCAGCCATTATCAATACTCTTCAGAGATTGTCTGCCTGGCATCAGTGGTCACAAAACCAGGATTTGTGATATGCACCGGCTGCTCTTACGACCTGCTCCCATGGCTTCACATGATCCTGATCGGGTGGTGGGTGCTAAGAAGGTGCTACACCTTGCCCAAGGGTGACCTCAGGCCAGCAGAGGGAAGGAGAGCCTTACACCGCCTTTGGTAGAGAAGTATCTCCACCCTGCTATCCTAAGATTGATCTTAGATTACAGTAACAGGTCAGTACAACATCGTGGGCTGAATGATCTGCACTGTGCTGTACTGCTCGATGTTCTGAGTTCATTGTTCAGAGTGCTGAATATAATCAAATCAAATTTAATTATCATTCAACCATACGTGGACACAGCCAAACAAAACAGCTTTCCTCTGGGGCCAAGGTGCAAAGCATACACAGCACATTTAAAATAGCGAGCAAAAAAAACATAGTCATGCTAAAAAAAAACACTCATATATAGTCCAAGACCCTGAGTAACATGTCCTGCAAATTGATGGTACATTTCCAGCCTGTCATTCCACCGAATGAACACAAGAGGACAGCACTGAAGGGAGAGGCCAGCCCCCAACCGAGTGCAGACGCCACGCTACACTGCCTCCTGCATCTCCTCCCTGCACTGCAGATGCAGGCAAGCCCGCGGCTCGAGGCCTAATCCTCGCTACAACTGAGGCTGCGCATCTCCCATGCCTCCTGTCTTGCGACCAAGCAAGGGAAACAGGCCTGCGGCATTTTACATTACCAATGTCCAACAGGGTCTTGCGATTGCAAGAGAAACGTCCAAGGCAGTCACCCACAGTTACACTGCATGCCACCTTCGCAGACCAACTCCAATGCCTTCGAGTAGCGGGCAGCAACACGGTCTGACCCAGGTTAGCTCCTCCAACCCGCCAGCCGCCTTCTCCTTCTCCGATATACCGGTCGGCTCCTTCAACACCTCTGATCAACAAGTAGTTCACTGATACGGTAGACCTACTGCTCCTTAAGTTCTCGGAGTCTAGTATAGTCTTGTGATCATTAAAAAAAACATTTAACAAAGAGAAAAAACACCTTTGGTTGGCCCCTGAGAGGTCACTGCGTTCAAATGCTCTGCCTTCTTACCAGAAAAAGTTGAGAAGTCATGTAGCAGTTGCATAAAACTTTGGTTAGGTCACAATTTGGAATATTTTGTGTATTTCCGATCACCGCATAAGATATATTATATTATATATTATGTTGTAGAAGAGAATCACCAGGATGTTACCTAGATTCAAGAGTATCAGGTATAAGGAGTCATCATTCCCCTTCATTCACACCTGGACTCTCACATTCCCTGCTAACTTGTGCTCCTCCCCTCTCCCTACCTTTCATTCCAGCCCTCTTCCTGTCCTGTCCTGTCCTGACGAAGGGTCTCGGTCTGAAACACCGACCATTCATTCTCCTCCACAGATGCTGCCTGAGCTGTTGAGTCCTTCCAGAACTTTGTGTGTGTTTCCCTCATTGGCAGATCCTCCTGTGTCTCTGTTGGACTGTTTCTCCTGGAGTCTCGGGGGCTGAGGGATGGCTGATACAAAACACATACTTATGAGGAGCGGTTTTAGGGTTGATAGTCGGAGTCCTTTTCCCCAGGGTAGAAATGTCAAATACTAGGGGCATAAGTTGAGAAGGGGAAAGTGTAAAGGAGATTTCCGAAGCAAGTTTTTATACAGAGGGTGGTAGTACACTCACTTGGCTGGAGTAAAATGTTCTCCAAAGTCAGGCGTTCTCGAGCTTTCTTATGCCATGGACCAATACCATTAAGCATGGGGTCTGTGAATCCCTGTCCTAAGTGGTTAACGGAGAATGTTTGTGCGTGACTTTATTGAGCATGTGGAGGCTGATACACGGGGGGGCCACCACACCGTCCTTGACAGATCGTGGTCAGGGTCCAGTAGCACGGAGTGCAAGGTGACTGGGGACCCTTCATCGCCGTTGTGATGTGTTGTCATCTTCCGCCAGCTCCGCCGCTGAGGTCTTGGTTGAATCGATCTTTGTCTGGGACCTCCTTCTTGAGCTTACCGCTATGGGTGACTGTACCAGGACCTAAGTTCCAGACAGGATCACCCTTGGGATCGGAGGAACTCACAAGCCTCTTGAGGTGATGATTCTCAGAGAAGACAGAGTGGTACATGCCTAGAACACTCTGCCAGGGGAAATGGTGGAAGATATAAGAGGCACTTGAACAGGAAGGGATATAGACCAGGTGCAGGCATGGGTTGCCAATAGTCTTTTATTGTAAGGGGCATCATGCATTTACATAGAACAAAAGGTTGAAGGGTTTATTTTAACATCGGAGAATGTGTACCATATACAACCTGAAATTCTTACTCTTCACAGACAACCATAGAATGAATGATAGAAACATTGAAGGCCCGAAGCCCCCCCCCCCCCCGGTTTTGCACAATTTTCAACAAACGTTGTTGACATCTGTGGCGTCCAGACTGGAGTCAGTGCTTCCCAACAACCCCCCCACCCCATTCCCTCACCCCCGCCCCGGTGTTCGCTCAGCAGAAGACAAGCTGTGTCGTTATCGTCTGCAAATCTTGGCGGTGTTGGAAGGCTTGACTTTGGACTCTTCTATCGTGTGGCTGTATCTTTCTATCTTATACGTGTTATGTCTGATTTGTGCCGTCTGTGACTGTTGGTACTGCACTTTGCACTTTCACCCTGGAGTAAGACTGTCTCGTTCGGCTGTATTGATGACTATTCATGTAAGCTTGAATGACCATAAAATCATAAGATATAGGAGCAGAATTAAGCCATTTGGCCCATCGAGTCTGCTCTGCCATTTCATCATGGCTGATCCAATTTTCCTCTCAGCCCTAATCTGCTGTCTTCCCCCTGTATCTCTTCACGCCCTGACCAATCAAGAATTTATCAACCTCTGCCTTAAATATACATAAAGACCTGACCTCTACAACTGCCTGTGGCAAAGAATTCCACAGATTCACCACTCTCTGGCTAAATAAATTACTCATCTCCATTCTAGAAGGATTCTCCTCTATTCTGAGGCTCTGTCTCCTGGTCTTAGACTCTCCCACCATCCTCTCCACATCCACTCTATCGAGGCCTTTCACCATTTGATAGATTTCAATGAGGTCACCCCTCATTCTTCTGAATTCTAGTGAACCATCAAACACTCTTCACATGACAAGCGGTTCAATCCGGAATCATTTTCGTGAACCTGCTTAGAGCCCTGCCCAATGTCAGCACATCTTTTTGAAGGTAAGGGGCCCAAAACTGCTCACAATACTCCAAGTGACACCACATCAGTGCTTTATAAAGTCTCAACATTACGTCCTTGTTTTTTTATTCTAGTCCTCTTGAAATGAATGCTAACATCGCATTTGCCTTCCTCACCACAGACTCAACCTGAAAATTAACCTTTAGGGAATCCTGCACAAGGACTCCCAAATCCCTTTGTGCCTCAGTTTTTTGCATTTTCTCTTCATGTAGAAATAGTCAACCCTTTCATTTCTTCTACCAAAGTGCATGACCATACACTTTCCAACACTGTGTTCCATCTGCCATTTCTTTGCCCATTCTCTGTCATAATCCGTTTAAGTCCTTCGGTAGCCTTTCTACTTCCTCAAAACTACCTGCCCCTCCATCTATCTTCATATCATCTGCAAACAATATATCTTCTGCAGACCCCTGTGGAACCCCACTAGTCATCAGCAGCCAATCAGAAAAGGCTCCCTTTATTCCCACTCTTTGCCTCCTGCCAATCAGCCACGACTTTATCAATGCTAGAAGCTTTCCTGTAATAGCATGGGCTCATAGCTTGTTATTCAGCCTCAAGTGTGGCAACTTGTCAAAGACCTTCAGAAAGTCCAAGTACACAACATCAACCAATTCTCCTTTGTTTATCCCGCTTGTTATTCCTTCAAAGAATTCTAACAGATTTGTCAGGCAAGACTTTCCTTTGAGGAAACCATGCTGACTGTGGCCTATTTTATCATGTGCCACCAAGTACCCCAAGACCTCGTCCTTCATCATTGACTCCAACATCTTCCCAGCCATTGAGGTCAGACTAACTGACCCATAGTTTCCTTTCTTCTGCCTCTTTCCCTTCTTGAAGAGTGGAGTGACATTTGCAAGATTCCATTCTTCCAGAACCATTCCAGAATCCAGTGATTCTTAAAAGATCATTACTAATGTCTCCACAATCTCTTCAGCCACCTCTTTCAGGACCGTGGGGTGTTCACCATCTGGTCCAGGTGACTCATCTACCTTCAGACCTTTTAGTTTCCCAAGAACCTTCTCTCTAGTAACAGTAACTTCACACACTTCATGACCCCTGACACCTGGAACTTCCACCTTATGACAATTGAACCTGCGCTGAATTGAATTGAAGTGAAAGTATTATCATGGGAAAAGAAAGGCTTCAAACTCTATTGGTTTGCCAGGGTACAGACCCGTCTCTAAAGCTAGACAGTAATGCAGGTCATGTATAACATACTGACTAATTGCAGAAATAATATTTGGAAACAATATAATTAGTGGCTGTGTACCACAGCGCACTGTTAGGAAATCATTAGGATCAATAGTTTCTAATTGACGTGGAATAATCAGGGACCAGGTCTGCACAGGAGTTGTTAAGAAAACAGTCAGTATATCCGAGATATAATGTTGGCAGACTTAATTACTATGAAAGCACTCGTGACCAGTGCAATTGCTCCTTTCTATCTGTGTTTGCAAAGCACACCGACTGTTCTGAACTGGATGATCCGCGAAGTACAATAATTAACCAGACACATACTGAGCTCCTGTAGTGAAACACTGAGAGGGATTTCTCAAGGGGAGGTGGATACAAGCAGAAGACAGAGGAGCAGAATTAGGCCATTCATCCCATCAAGACTGTTCTACCATTTGATCCCTCTCAACCCCATTCTCCTGCCTTCTCCCCGTAACCTTTGATGCCGACTAATCAAGAGCCTATCAACCTCCACCTTAAATATACCCAATGACTTGGCCTCCCCAGTCGTATGTGGCAATAAGTTCCACAGATTCACCTCCAGCTGAAGAAATTCCTTCCCATCTCTGTTCTAAAGGGGTATCCCCGTGTTCTGGGGCTGCGTCCTCTAGTCCTTGAATCTGCCACTATTGGAAACATTCTCCTCACACCCACTCTGTTTGGGCCTCTCAATATTCGATAAGTTTCATTGCGATCCCCCCCCCCCACCCCCCAATTCTTCTAAACTCCAGCGAGTACGGGCCCAGGGCCATCAAATGCTCCTCATACATTAACCATTTCATTCCCTGGATTACTCTTGTGAACTTCCTCTTGACCCTCTCCAATGCCAGCATATCTTTCCTCAGAGAAGGGGCCCAAAACTGCTCAAAATACTCTGTGTGGTCTGTCCAATGCCTGATAAAGCCTCAGCATGGCATATGGACTTGGATATTTGTCTTCTGCTTTGGAATAAATATGTAAAAATCTCTTCTTTTTCCAACTTTCTTACAGCCTCCTTCAACCACTCCAAGAACATTTGTGCTCATCAGTTCTAGTTTCTTCCTCATCCCCGAGTTCAATTGCACCATCCCTGGCGGCCATAACTTCAGCTCATCTGGTCTCTCTCCAATGCTGCCACATTCTTTCTTAGGTAAGAGGCCCAAACCTGTTCACAATGGTTGCAATGTGAGACTGAGTTCGGCCCAGTGGCATAGGGGGACCTCAAGCCTCTAATTCAAGGCAGGAAGGTCCAAAGAGGGATTGAGAGATTGGACAACCAGGGTGAAAATGAGCTGGAGAATAAATGAATGGTCCTGGGGATGGAGGGGGATGGCTGGACGGAGGGGGAAGCATGAGGAAAGGATGCTCTCATGTTCTGCAGAGGCAGGGGTGGGGAATAGCCTGAGATTTGGAACCCGGCTTCAGTAAGGCCGATAACCATTCACCAGTAACAGCACCACCCAAAAGGTCTAATAACTTAAAACAAGCTGCTGGAGGAACTTGCTGGGTGGGAGAAATGGAGGGTTGAAGTTTCGGGTGAGACCCTCCACATGGACTGAGAGATAGAGGGGAGGCAGCCAGATTAAGGAGGTGAGAGGAGCCAAAGGAGTGGGGAGAGGGCTGGCAAGTAGCAAGGTGGATCCAGGTGATGAGGTGAGCTTTTTGTTTGTTTATTTGTTTGTTTGTTCATTTATTTACTGACATACACCATGGAGTATGCCTTCCGGCTCCTTCCAGCCACGCCATTTAGCATTCCCCTAATCCAGTCCTAGCCAAATCAAGGGACAATTTGCAATGACCCAATTAACCTGCCATTTGGTGTGTCTTTGAAGTGGGGGAGAAAACGGGAGCGGTCACGGGGAGAACGTACAAACTCCAACAGGCAGCAGCGGGAATTGAATCCGGGTCGCCGGTACCGTAAAGCGTTGCGCTAACCACTACGCTCCCGTGCCGCTCCAGATAGGCATTTGGAGGAGCGAGGAGGGGAAAGAGCAACAGCGACTGGGAGGTGAGGGGCGGAGGCAACACGTGTAGGTCGCCAGGACTGCGAAGCTGGAGTTTTTTGTAGTTGGGGCAATTTAACCTGGGTGTTCAAAAGCTTGTGGGGTTTATTAAAATGGGGGGGGGGGTAGAACTGCTTCCAAGGGGACAGAGAGATCAGTGAGAGTGGGGAAAGAACGTGAGAAGGGCGCGGATTTAAATGCAGCATAGAGTTGCAATGTGGAGCATACTGCCAGGAGGCAGGTACGACAGCAGAAACGGTGAACGTGTGTTGGATTGCAACATTTAAGAGAAGTGTGGGTAAGTACTTGGCTGGGAGGGGTATGGAGGACTATGGTCCGGGTTTCGATTCGATGGGACCAGTCAGAATTACGGTTCAGCATGGACTAGATGGGTAGAAGAGCCTGCTTCTGTGCTGTACTGGTCTATGGCAGGAACTTTCACAAAATCACAGAACAGTACAGCACAGGAACAGGCCATTCGGCCCACAATCTTGTGCTGAACCGGCTAAAAAAACAAATCAAAAACACCCAAACACTAATCCCTCCTGATCGTTTCCACGGATGCTGCCCAACCTGCTGAGTTCCTCCAGCGTGTTGTGAGTGTTGCTTTGACCCCAGCACCTGCAGAGTATTTTGTGTTTACGATTTGCTACTCCGCTGCGGTCTTCGGGGTTTGCCTACCCTGAAGAAGTTTAAATCTTCCCTTTGACGGGAGTTCAGTGAGACCCTCTCTCACTGCTCCCCCTCTGTGATCTCCGCCTCTCTCCAACTCTCTGACCAGATCCCCTTACTTTTCACCTGGAACCTACCAGCCTTCTTCTTTCCACCCTTCCCCCACCTTCTTTATAGGGCCTCTGCCCCTTCCCTCTTCAGTCCTGACGAAGGGTTCCGGCCTGAAACGTTGACTGATCATTTCCACGGATTCTGCCTGACCTGCTGAGTTCCTCCAGCGTGTTTTGAGTGTTGCTTTGACCCCAGCATCTGCAGTGTTTTGTGTTTACTAATCCCTCGTACCTACACCATGTCCATATCCCTCCATCTTCCTTACACCCATGTGCCTATCTAAACAACTCTTAAAATAAAAGCCTCTAATGTCTTTGCCTCTACCACCGTACCAGGCAGCACATTTCAGGCATCCACCACTCTCTGAGTAAAAAAAACTTATCCCTCACATTCCCCTTGAACCTATCCCCCCTCACCTTCAGTGCATGCCCTCTGGTATAAGACATCTCCACCCTGGGTAATGGATACTCCCTGTCCACTCTATCGATGCCTCTCATAATCTTGTAAACCTCTATCAGATCTCCCCTCAGCCTCCGACGCTCCAGAGAAAACAACCCAAGTTTATCCAGCCTCTCGTGATAGCACATGCCCTCTAAACCAAGCAGCATTCTGGTAACACACATCAAAGTTGCCGGTGAACGCAGCAGGCCAGGCAGCATCTCTAGGAAGGGGTACAGTTGACGTTTTTGGGCTGAGACCCTTCGTCAGGACTAACTGAAGGAAGAGCTAGTAATAGATTTGAAAGTGGGAGGGGGAGGGGGAGGGGGAGATCCGAAATGATAGGAGAAGACAGGAGGGGGAGGGATGGAGCCAAGAGCTGGACAGGTGATTGGCAAAAGGGATACGAGAAGATCATGGGACAGGAGGCCTAGGGAGAAAGAAAAGGGGGAGGGGGGGAAGCCCAGAGGATGGGCAAGGGGTACAGTGAGAGGGACAGAGGGAGAAAAAGGAGAGGGAGAAAAAGAATGTGGGTATATAAATAACGGATGGGGTACGAGGGGGAGGTGGGGCATTAGCGGAAGTTAGAGAAGTCAATGTTCATACCATCAGGTTGGAGGCTACCCAGATGGACTATAAGGTGTTGTTCCTCCAACCTGAGTGTGGCTTCATCTTTACAGTAGAGGAGGCCGTGGTCAGACATGTCAGAATGGGAATGGGATGTGGAATTAAAATGCATGGCCACTGGGAGATCCTGCTTTCTCTGGCGGACAGAGTGTAGGTGTTCAGCGAAATGATCTCCCAGTCTGCGTCGGGTCTTGCTAATATATAAAAGGCCACATCGGGAGCACCGGACGCAGTATATCACCCCAGCCGACTCACAGGTGAAGTGTCGCCTCACCTGGAAGGACTGTCTGGGGCCCTGAATGGTGGTAAGGGAGGAAGTGTAAGGGCATGTGTAGCACTTGTTCCGCTTACAAGGATAAGTGCCAGCATTCTGGTAAACCTCTTCTGCACCCTCTCCAAAGCCTCAACATCCTCCCTGTAGTGAGGCGACCAGAATACTCCAGATGGGGCCTAACCTGAGTTAGAGAATTAGTTAAATCCGCTCCCTCCTCACCTTCTTTCCCCACTCACACTGATCTCTCTGTCCCCTTGGAAACAGTTTTTTTCCTGCTATTTTAGTAATAGGGGGAATGAAAGGAAACCGTGCGTGTGGCAGTGGGGTGGAGGGAGGCAGGGAAAGCAATGGGAATACGATTAAGCAGGTTCAAAGAGCTAGCACAGGCCTGAGTCGAATGACCTCTGCCTGCTCTGTATGGCCGCAGAAGCCCACAACAGTCTGATATTACATCACTCTGGGTTCATCTGAAGTTCATAAGCAGCTTGAGTGTGGGACTTGTGATTTACCGCGATGTCACACGAACCTCGCTTCACAAAGCTGCATTGTGCGCTCCTGCTCTCGAAGTGCCTCTCCCTTTGCGATTTGCATATCTCCATGGAGTTACCATGGAATGCCATGTCAGTGCCTGTGTGGCGACTGTCTCTGGAAAACATGAAATAGTGACTCAGCACAGGCGAAGTGTAGCACAGTCGAAGCCAGGCTCACTATCGCGTCATTTTAAAGTCATTTCTGCCCACCTCCCCCCACCCCCGCAATCAAACTCTGTGTCAAAACACAGTGGATTCTGGTTAATTAGGCCATCGGTTTAATGGGGCAGCCGCTTATTTGGGACAACTCTTAAAGAATGAAGACTCATTGAGAAAACAGCCGGGATTCCCTTCGTTTATCTGGGACATGATCCCGCTTTATCCTGCCCCGCTGTCTGTTAAGAGTTTGTACGCTCTCTCCGTGACTGCGTGGGTTTCCTCCCACCGTCCAAAGACAAACCAGTTGGTAGGTTACTTGGTCATTGCAAATTGCCCCATGATTAGTGTAGGGTTAAATCGGGGCTTACTGTGTGGCGTGGCTTAAAGGGCCGATTCCACGCTGTATAAATGAACAATTAATCAATTAATTAATTGGACAGGAGACTGTTGCTGAATGGGTTTTAACTAGCATCAGTTGCATGCACTTGTGTGGCTGTTAGACACTACACTGCGCTTAGAGTGAATGGTTTTTAGATCACATCAATTGCGTGCGTTTGTGTTCAAAAGCAGCAATTTTTGTCACTGTTTGTTAGAAATAAGCAGTAAGACAATTCAGAACTGTTTTGCTCACTGCAGCTTCAAGCATTCAGGCTTGGAGATGCCAGAAGCGGCCGGGAGAGAAAATGAAGCAACTACTTCAACAAGTTAGGAACTACGAATAATTTGAAGGTATCGACAATCATCTTGAATGTGACGGTGAAAATGAGGATTTGGAGGATGCAATCATCGATAGTATTCTACGAAGGCAGTCCAATAGCTATACTAGGTGTCTGCATTGATTTTGTTCATTGCACACGCTGGATGAATTCCTCTGTCGACAACTATTAGGAACTAATACACAGTTTTATAGTACTGTAGTGCTATTGGTAGTGTTCTAATTCATTATGTATTTCATTTAAACATAATTTGTTACTCAGTTCGTCTATTTTTTTCGTACCTTTTTAACTATTTCCATGAATTCTCGGCTTATTGGGGCTGCTGCTTCATTGAGACAAATTGCACCAGTCTTGATGTCTCTGCTACAATCTTTTCAGCTGAATGGGCATCTTCCCTCTCGCACAGAGGTCCCCAGCCTTTTTTTTTAATGCCATGGACCCCCCCTACCATTAACCGAGGAACCAAGGTGTCTGTGTATTCCAGATTGCGAATCCCTCTCTAGCAGGTTAGGACCATAAGATACAGGAGCAGAATGAGGCCATTTGGCCCATTGAGTCCACTCCACCATTTCATCATGGCTGATCCATTTCCCCTCTCAGTCCCAACCTCCTGTCTTCTCCACATATCTCCTCCCCCGACTAATCAAGATTCTATCAAACTCTGCTTTACATATACCCAATGACTTGTCCTCTGCAGCCACCTGTGGCAACAAATTCACCACTCTCTGGCTAAAGAAATTCCTTTTCTCCATTCTAAAAGGACAATCCTCTATACTGAGGCTGTGCCCTCTGGTCTTAACTCCCCCACCATAGGAAACATCTCCTCCACATCCACTCCAACCTCCACTGGGCTTCAATGAGTCGCCCCTCATTCTTCTGAATTGCAGCGAGTAGAGGCCCAGAGCCCTCAAACGCTCTCCGTGTGACAAGCCTTTCAATCCCGGAACCATTTTCGTGACGGAGAGGATTAGGAAGGGAAGTCCAGAAGAAAGGGTGTGCCAGTCTGGAGACAACTCAGAGTTGTGTGTACATGCCTGAAGATCCAGTTTACTGTGTCGTTGGGAGAGGGGACGGTATGGTGAAAACACCAGAGCGACAGAGGGAGTATCAGCAGTAACGTACGTTTTTGAACAGTGCTGATGGAATACTGCCCTATCAGAGTCGCAGTATTAAACACCCACGTGGTCAGAGGGCCAGTGCAGTGGGAGCACTGCATACTCTGAGTGGCACCAACCTCTGCTAGTCACAGGATTAAACATAGAGAAATGGGTGACGGGGTGGCAACACTTCTCCACCAAAAGAGGTGTAAGGCGCTCCTTCCCTCTGCTAGTCTGTAAGTCATCCTTGGGCAAGGTGCAGCATCTGCTTTGCCCCCCTGATCAGGGTGACATGAACCCACGCGAGCAGTTGGTGCACATCACAAGTCCTGGTTATGTGACCACTGATGCCACGCAGACAGTCTCTCAAGAGCATTGATAATCCGTCCGTGGACTCACTTAACATCGCACGCTGTCGGAGCAGTGCTGCCAGGATAATCAAGGATACGACCCACCCAGCCAACAGACTTTTCGTCCCTCTTCCCTCTGGGAGAAGGCTCAGGAGCTTGAAGGCTTGTACGGCCAGATTTGGGAACAGCTTCTTTCCAACTGTGATAAGACTGCTGAATGGATCCTGACCCGGATCTGGGCCGTACCCTCCAAATATCCGGACCTGCCTCTCGGTTTTTTTCGCACTACCTTACTTATCAATTGTTCTATTTTCTATTTATGATTTATAATTTAAATTTTTAATATTTACTAATTTTTACTATTTTTAATACTTAATATTTGTAATCCAGGGAGTGGGAAGCGCAGAATCAAATATCGCTGTGATGATTGTACGTTCTAGTACCAATTGTTTGGTGACAATAAAGTATAAAGTATTGCATGTCACTCATCTTGTTAACGCACTGCTCAGGCAGAGGAAATAGCGAACAACTACTGTAGAACAGTTTGGCAAGAACAATCATGGTGGAAGACCATGATCGCCTATGTCATACGACATGGCACGTAATGACGATGATGGTCAGCAGGCCAGTGCAGAGGGAGCACGACACACTGAGAGGAAGTAAAGAGAACACTGCATTATCAAAGTCTCAGTATTAAGCACTGAAGTGGTCAGCAGGCCAGTGCAGAGGGAGAGAACACTGCACTGTCAGAGGGACAGTACTAAAGGAGGCCTGTATTGTCACAGACACTGTGTTCAGCAGAGACTACATTTTTAAAGGAACAGGATTGTCAAAACACAATCTTTAACATACCTTTAAACTGAATCCTCATCTACCTCCCCCACCCCACCTAGTGTATGTGAAAGCTCCCAGAGTTATAATAAGAAAAACAAGTTCCTTCCCAAGTGAGCTGGGGGCCAATTTTATCTCTCAACAAAAGGACACTAGCTGGGTTAACATTTCATGGGACCATACCGCTGTCTATAAGGAGTTATGAGTTTGCACATTCTCCCTGTGACCTTGCGGGTTTCCTCCTATGTTCCAAAGATATTCCAAAGGGTTGGCATCGGAAGCATGGCGACACTTGCGGGTTATCCCCAGCACATCCTCACGCTTGTTGGTCATTGATGCAAACAATGCATTTCAACTCTATGTATTGATGTACAATTGACAAATAAAGCTAAACTTTTAAATCTATAATCTCTACCTCGCTGGACACATTGTGACACTACAAAAACAAATACTTCGTTAGCTGTAAGGTAGATCTGAAAGATGTTCTGAAAAGAAAACAAACAACAGCTTTTTTAAAAATAGACTCTCAGCTGACAGCCAAATGAGGAAATGCATCCCTAACATTATGACTAAAGGAAAGCCAGGGGTTAAGAGGAATTGGGCAATAAATCAGTTTAGAAATGAGCAACTCAAGAGTAGGCATAGTCTATTCTCCCTTGTATTTTGCATGTTCTTAAAAGGATCCCTTCAGGAAAGTGCTATAGCGCTATTAAAACAAAAACTTAATGCAATTTTAATAGTTTCTTCCCCCAGGCAGATAATCTGATCAACCGTTCTAGTTGACCCACACCACTCCGTCTAATTATTACCTGGCACTGCATTGTAAACACTTCAAACCACTTTTTATAATACATGCTGGTAGTTATGTATTTATGCATATTTTATTCCGTTTCAGTAGTTTAGCTTTTACGTTTATTTTTAAAGATAATTCTTTATAACTGAATGTTGTTTTTATTGTTGCATGTCACACAAACATACAACTGCAAATTTCTAACACATGTAAGTATACGGTGGCCACTTTATTAGGTATCCCGGCTCATTACGGCAATCAGCCAATCATGTGGCAGCGACACCACAGGTAAAAGCATGCCAACATGGTCAAGAGGTTCAGACCAAACAACAGAATGGGGAAGACAAGTGTTCTAAGTGACTTTGACTAGGATGATTTTTGGTGCCAGACATGGTGGTTTGCGTTTCTCAGAGACTGCAGATCTCTCGTGTTTACAGAGAACGGTGCAAGAAACAAAAAAAATCCTGTGAATGGCGGTTCTGTGGATGAAAACGCCTCGTTAATGTGAGAAGTCAGTGAGAATTGTCAGACTGGTTCAAGACGGCAACAGCAACTCATATAACCACACGTTGCAACAGTGGTGCACAGAAGAGCATACTGGATTGCACAGAATATCGAACCATAAAATGGATGGGCTCCAGCAGCAGACGACCACAAACATATTCTCAGTGGCCACTTTATTAGGTATAGGTACCTAATGGAGTGGCCTCTGCATGTATATGATGAATAAAGTTGATTCTTGATCCTTCTCAGCAGGGGCATAAGCACCAGCAGGCATTCAAACAATATTCCATGATATGCAATCACTTGAGTCCCTTGCAGATTTACAAAAACCTGGTGAGATTAATGTTGGATGGCTGGGCATCCAAATGCTGACTTATTCAAGTCAGTTTTATTATCTCAAAAGTTACATAAATAAGTTCCTGCCCATCTGATCTGTGTTCATAATTGATCCTTCAATCAACTGCTTAACTGTACCCAGTATATCTTGAGAAGTAACGTCTCAGAGGATTGCCATCTTGCTATGGTGGAGAGGCTTGTGAGGTCCTGACACACTGAAGCGACACTGTCTGGAGTTTAGCCTTCTAAGCAATTAGCTCCTGGTGGGGTCACCCATTGCTGGTAAGATCAAGGGGAAGGTTCCAGACGAAGAGCGATGCAACCAAGACCTCAACAGTGGAGCTGGTGGATGTTGATGCATCTGGAGTATTGCGTACATTTCTGGCCGCCTCACCATTGAAAAGATGTTGAAGCTTTGGCAAAAGCTCAGAACCATTTTACCAGGATACTGCCTGGCTTAGAGGGCATGTGCTGGATAAACTTTGGTTTGCTTTCTCTGGAGTGGTGGAGGCTGAGGGGAGATCTGGTAGAGGTTTACAAGATTATGAGGCTTAGATAGACTGGACAGGGAATATCTATTTCCCAGGGTTAAAATGCCGAACAGCAAAGGGCGTGCATTGAAGGTGAGAGAGGGTAGGTTCAAAGGGGATGTGAGGGATTAATATTTTTTTCACTCAGAGTGTGTTGGATGCCTGGAATGCGTTCCCTGGTATGGCGGTGGAGCCAAATACATTAGAAGCTTTTAAGAGACGTTTCGATAGGCACATAGATGTAAGGCAGGTGGTTGGATATGGACATTGTGTAGATAGGAGAGATTGATGTTTTGGGTGTTTTAGATTTGCTTTTCAGCTCGTTCGGCATAACATTGTGGGACGAAGGGCCCGTTCCTGTGCTGTAGCGTTCTATGTTCTATCACAATAGCAATAAAGATGGAGAAAGGCTACAGCAGTGAAGATGTCTTGCACTTCATGCCATTTAGACTCTGACCACAGACCCTGACTGTGTGGTGGCTGTCCATGCACCCAGCTCTGCACTTTAAACGAAACAATACACAGGCTTTCTCCTTTAAGGGAATTCACCCGAACATCCAGTTTATGTGGACCCTGGATGGGTCTCGAGAGCCACTTGAAAACACAACAGACAACACCTTCGGAGAGCATCACGCTCGGCTCGAGTGATCGTAGTACTGAAACAAGGGCAGATTCTCCGTACATATTACAACAGTTGGAATAACGTTATTCAAACAGAAGTTGATTGCCAAGAAAAGTTTAATAGCCAACTTTTCTCAAACATTTTTTTTAATCTTACATATGAAGGCCACAAAAACCAATAGCAATTTCATATTTAAACAAATTGATGGAAACTTTTACTGAAACATAGGAGTTAGAGCAGGAGCAGGCCAGATGTATCCTGGAACCTGCTCCAAATCAATGTGTATTATTTTCTTTTAAGTACCACAACACAAAGTAGATGATGATGGTATCTGTCAAGTAGAAATGTATAATTTTATTTTTCTGTGGCCTGAGAATTTTGAAACAAAAGAATCCTTACAATTACCCAAAACATAGTGTTTATTATACAGCTTAGCAATTTTTCTCCCTCGCAAATACAAGGGGTAAGAAACAGTGACAGGATGGTAATATCACAGAAATACGTACTGATTTAATTCGTGCCTGCAATCATGCCAGGTTCTGTGTTAGCTATCTTTAAATTTATTTTGATTTCTAAAGTGCAGAGGCAGTAGAGATATGCATGTTTGGAGCCCCTGTTGGACATCTGCTGATTGCTCAGGGACCCTATTTCCCTGTTGACTCCAGTTAATGGGGAAAGAGAAACGAAGATGATCTGGGAACTGCCGAGTCACCTTTCTGAACATATTAACCCTAATGACTGCCCCCTCCTAAAATGAGGGGATCAAAGGTAACCCCAGCATCTAAATCGAGAGACTGAATGCTGAGCGCATTTCCTTCCAGTTCAGTGTTATGGTCTGTGCCAATATAAAAGATAAAGGCGTTGACACTTTGGTCACATCCAGAAATGCTGGGTTTCTGCAACAAAAGACTCAGATTTATAGGCACTACTCGTCAGGCATGTGAGAAAAAACTCCATTACTTAACAGATCTTTTCTTCACACATAATCTTCTTGCAACAAATTCCTCCAAACCTTACATAAACCGTTCCTACCTCCCACCCCAACATTATCTACAATACCGACTCATCCCATACAGATCACCATTTCCAGTCTGCAGATATCATCTCCTGAACGTAATCTACTGATACCATCTCTATAACCCATTCAATGTACAGAGATCACGTGCAAAAGAGCTTCCACACTGTGCTCAGAGCACACAACCTTCATATTCTGTCTCCAAAGGCTGTCCTTTTTAACCTAATCAATATCACCTCCAGATCGACAAGAAACAAGACAGTACCGTCCAAACTTTCCAGCTCTCCTAGCTAAAAGGACAAGCAGTAGAAACACCAAGTAAAGGTTGTCCTCCAAGCCACAGACACCGACCTGATAATATCTCACTGTTCCTTCATCGTCACTGGATCATATTCTTGAACTCTCTCCTCACAGCATAGTCATTACCACACCTCAAGGACTGCAGCAGTTCAGGAGGGCAGGATACCATCACCTTTGCCAGGGCAATCAAACGCTGGCTCAGCCTGCAAAGCCCCCATTGCTCAAATTAAAATAAACTACACACACACACACACACAAACACACACACTCTTACATGTGCAAAAGTAGATTCACCCCCAGATTCATTCCAGAAGCTGACAGTGCTAATATGATCAAGTACGAGGAGTCTTCCCATTTTAAGTGACAGTAACATGAGGGGAAAAAAGGGATTGAGAAGGTATTCAGCTGCAATTCTCTCTTCATTTTCAGCTAAGTTAGAAAAAAAAACCCCTTCAGGAACAGAGTTAGAACAATGGCTGGTATATGGAACAAATAAACAATCTTCCCCAACGGTAACAAGACCGGGCGTTCAGAAGGTTTTAGTTTTTTAAGGAGGTAAGAGGTTCGATTTGTTAGTATAAATCCTGTTGTTGAAGAGAGAAAGCATTGACATAATAATGATGATTCCCGGCCAATATGTTTGCTTCAACTAAAACTAGATTGTACCAGCAGCTGATGATGAACATCCAGTTCCTCTTGGGCTCAATAGTCCCGAGAGATTTTCAGATTTGGATTTATTGCTACTGTCTAGATGTTGGCTTCTTATTGAAATCTCAATAGTACAGTTAACCCACTTGTTCTGCTTTTCTCTCTCTCTGCTGCTCCAAACAAGCTTCAATGAAATCTTTTTCGCATCTGGCTGCTTGATCGTTCCTTAACCTCAAGTGACAATAAGCCCAAATCTTTGAAAACTTCATGAGAAACAAACTAATGACCTGGGTTCATTGCACTGAATCCTGAATGACTCGAGGCCTACACAGACACTTGGAAAACACTGTTTAGCTCAACCAGCTGAGTCTAAGCAGCAGCCTTACTCAGGGACTGACTCTACACACTGTTGCTCTGATAATAAACCGCGAGGTGAAGCGGGGTGAGCGGACAAAATTATTGCTTTCTAGGGCGTTAGCTCAAGGGCATGCAAACATCTCTCACCATTGCTGAGTTTGCTCATCAGAAGCTGGGTCAGAGAAGTGAACCAAGAGAACTCCCTTCTCCGTGGGTTTTCTTCAAAATACACATTCATTATCTAACCAAATCCTCTGGGTATCTCATTCTATCTTTAGCTCTCAGTAAACAGAGGCAAATTTATAAAGTGTGAAGTGAAGGAATCACTGGGTTCTTTAAGGTCATCCCTTCTACACTTCACAAGACTGTGAAACATTTCAGGGCAACCCAAGGTTGGGAAAGCTACTATAGAAATATACATCTTCTGTGCGCTCCATTTGGATGTTAATGGGAGGGCTTTAATTTAGCTAAATAAGCAGTCATTTTTGAACCACACAATGCAGTCTTCGTGTGCATCTTGATGCTTTCTCTCCTCTGTCATCTTCTGTCCATTAACGTGTGGGGTCAAGTCCATCTGGAAGATCAGAATACTGAAGGACAGAGGGATCATGCTTTTCATTGTCCTCTGATCACTCTTGCGACACATAATTTTGCTGTCTACTTGGATAGTATGGAGAGGATTTTAGTTTGCAGTCATTTTGGAAGGACACTATCTACAAGTTACTGACTGAAGGACAAGACATCAACTGTGCCAATTCCAGGGAAGCCTATCCCAGAGTGCCCATGTACCCAGTCAGAGGGGCAAGCCTCATTAAAAACAAAACAATGTCTGTAGCCAAATGTGACTTGACTGATAAGCGTTACTCACGTTCCTCGATCTTCTGAAGAGATTAGCTTCCACTACTTTCCTCAGCTGTAGACAATAGACATTCAAGGAAATTTGCCCCAGTTGCTACTGGAGAGGCATCTTTCCAAAATTGCACCATTTAACCAGAATCTTAAAAAGAAACTCAACGTGACCTAGTGAATCCAAATTCACCGAGTCACACTATCCATAGGACAAGGCAAAGCAAGACGAAGGGATGATTCTTCTTGCCCTGGATGTAGCCGGACTTGACACCATACAGAATATGGAGGAGGGAAACGCAAGGACAGATCAGGTGTCTGACCTACTGGCAAACCCTACTAGTGCAAGTATACACCCTTAACCTCTAGAACTATTCCATTCAACCTGCAACTGCAGTGATTCAGCTCTAATATGGCATATACATTTACTTAAATTAGATAAAACCTTCAGCTTCTGTGACTTTAGAAACTCTATCAATGGATTGTCAAAACATTTTTTAAGGTGCCAAAAGTGTGCCTAATTGTTCTACGCGACATATTATCGCATCTTCCCACATTATTTCGGTAGATGGTAGACCAAGTTATAAGCTCTGATTTTTGTTGTTGACTGTCCTCTGATATGGTTTTGGGCTTGGGGGTGGTGGGGGGGAATGATAAGCTCTAACCCAGCCCTCCAAGCCAAGATCGGTTGACTTTATACTCTGTGTGGCAGGGACTTAAATCTCGTGGGGGTACGTAGGGGACCTACCCATCCTTGGAGATGGACGTCACCTAGTGTGAAGTACTTCAAGTAATGGGGCATTTGAATTGCACAGAAAAACTCATAGGCAGTAACGCACTACACATTTTTAAACAAGCTACAAAGCAGTTAGAAACCCTTTATCAACAGGATCCCAACTGTGCCCTCTACTCTTGACCAGATTGTCAATGTGACCACCGAAGTTTAGTGTCCATTTTAAGAAACAAAGAGCCAAAACAATTTAGAACTTGATTTGTCACTAAGTCTGAGTGCAAAGGCCAAATGGACAAAAAAGGGACAATTTTGGCCAACATAAGCATTCTCCCAGTCATCTATATATTAGTAACACCATTGGCAATAATCTCTTTTTGGTTTCCTAATGTTACAGCAAGTGTTTAGAAATCTAATCCTTTTTAATTCTCAACTAGAGAACATTAGCAAGCTGTGCAGGGGCAGAAATACAAAATCATGCATCAGCTCTGAAGGTTTATCACATTAGTTGTTTTTCTCTCTCATTCTCTTTCCGGAGATGCTACCCAAAAAGCTGACAGCTTGCAGCATCTTCTGTGTTTCTGAGAAAATCCTCCAGAACAGGGGTTCCCAACCTGGGGTCAATGGACCCCTTGCTTAATGGGATTGGCCATTGGCATAAAAAAAAAGGTTGGGAACTCCTGCTCTAGAAGGAGCCTAGTGAGACATTAATGGGAAGGGGAGCATGCTGCTCAATTGAATTTTTGCTTTAATTTAGCCTTGGCCCCAGAGGTCAAGTGTTACCTGGCCTGCCTTAATCTTGTACTAACTTTTGATATTTATACATAATACACTTTTTCTTTACTAAAGCAACAAGACAAAAACAAAACACTTACTGTCCCTCATCAAGTTTTCCCACACAGAGTAGTTTATATATATAATTTTTTGTTTAAAAAAAGCACCAGCTCTTGTGTAGGATACTTTAGGCCACCGAATCATTTTAAGATATGCAGACCTGAAATAAAATGTACTTTTTTCCTCTGATAAAATTTTCTTTATGCATTGTGGCTGAAAGTTCAGATCTGTCCATTGAACGCAGAGCTGTAGTGGCTACAAAGACAGGTTTGATTGAGATTCCTCGCGTCAACCATCTATCCTCCAGCTCTGGTGAACTTCCACCTCCTCGCTTACGACTAAGAGAAGTTCACAGTTCTTCCCCCTTAGCTGGTGTTTCAGGAACTTCCTGTGGAAAGATTGAAAATACAGAATTGGGCATTTGTGGAAAAAGGATTCTCAAGGTTATAGCTGAAACTGGAAAGAGACTATCACATAATTATTACATCTGCTGCAAATCTCATTTTTGCACTTTATAGTACAATTCCCCCAAAGAGGAAGCTCATATTTCCCCCTCTCTCCAATGTTTTACATCTCTGGTCTTCACAGACTGATGGGCCAAATGGATCTTGCTGCACTAGTCCATGAAGAGGGCTTGAGCCCAGGAATTGGGAGAGCAGGTTAACATCGCAGCCAAGCACACAACACAGCACGACTAATACAATGAACTCTCTCAACAAACTGCAATCTTGGCGGGTCATAGAACACTGTAGCACAGTACAGCCGAGTTGGTGAATGAAATGCCCAAGCTGAGCCGGTTAGAGGGTCTCCAGGGTCGGACTTGGCGCATGAACTGCTGGAGCCGAGTTGGTTAGAGAATCGCCCGAGCGGAGTTGGTCAGTGAATCACTGGGGCCAGGCTTAATGCATGAACCATTGTATACAGGCTCATCAGCCCACAATGTTGTGCCGACCTTTTAACCTACACTTAGATTAATCTAATCCTTCCTTCCTAGCCCATTTTTCTATCATCCTGGGGTCAGAGATCCACAGGAGTCCAAGTTGAGGCTGGAGGTCAAAGTCCGAAGGTTGAAGTCCTTATATCTGGAGGTTGGAGGCCTAATGCCTGAGAGTCTGGGGTCAAGAATTAGAGGTCAGAGGCTTGGAAGAGTCCTGTCCGCAGGTTGGGGGCCACTCCGTGTGTGAGAGTGGGAAAGGGGCTTGCTCACGGTTGTTTAGTTTTTGTTGCTGTCACTTGCGTTATTCTGCCGAACGCGGCGTCGGAATGCACGGTGACACTTGTGGACTGCCCCCAGCACAGCGCTAGGTTGTGTTGGAGGTCGTTGATGCAAACGATGCACATCACTGCAGGTTTCGACGTACATGCAATAAATAAATCTGTATCTGAATCTGGAGCTTACAGCTGTGGCTGAAAGTGTGCTCTCCACACCTCAGACCCCTCGTTTCCATGATGGAGCATGAATTCTGCTCCTTGTCTTATCTCACAACCCAATCATCTCTGCCGGCTCACAGCTGATGACAACCACCCTATGATGATTGAACTCTAATGGTCACAAGAGTGCTGAACAGCACACTGAGGTGGCCATTACACTTTGAGCCTTGGAACCAGTCAGATATCTGTAGAGGAGAACAGAGCTGAGGGACGGCATCATTGGGTGGGCCTGGAAGCGTAGCATTTAGTGTACTGCTGTTACAGCTCCGGTGAATTCTGGTCTAATTCTGCTGCTGTCGATGAGCAGTTTGACAACTCTCTCCCAGTAGGTTTCCTCCAGGTGCTCTGCATTCCTCCCATGTTCCAAAGATGCACGCGTTTGTAGGTTAATTGGTCACATGACTATTGAGAGACAATTTCATAGAGGTATACAAAATTATGAGGGGTATAGATAGAGATAACAGGGTTTTTCCACTAAGGTTGGGTGGGACGACAACCAAAGGTCATGGGTTAAGGATGTAAGGTGAAAAATTTAAGGGGAACATGAGGGGAAACTTCTTCACTCAAAAGGGTTGGGTGTGTAGAGCGAGCTGCCGGCACAGGTGGTGCTTGTGAGCTCAGTTTCAGTCTTTAAGAGAAGTTTGGATAGGTGCGTGGATGGTGGCGGTATGGAGGGCTATGGTCCTGGTGCAAGTAGATGGGAGTAGGCAGTTTAAATGGTTTAGCATGGGCTAGATGGACCAAAGGGCCAGTTTCTGTGCTGTACTTTGCTACGACTCTATGACATGGGTGTAACTGAGCTGCGTGGGCTTGTTGAACTGGAAAGGGCTGTTACCGTGCTGTTATCGCTAAATTTTTAAAACTCCTCTATTGATAAATGGCCATTCAAGATAGCCAGCTGTGCTTGTAAAGTAACTCATTACACAAAGCACAGTTAAAAGCTACACAATGGTATATTAGGGGAGGAGACTGGGATGGCTGGTCAGTTACCGTCCTACCATTAGCGATCAGTGCATCTATCTCACTGGCTCTGCCACCGCTTCTGGTCACGGAGTGTTGACGCAGGACTGCAAGCTCGTGGCCATCGCAGAGGTTGCCATGGAGAATGGTTTAAGGATAAGGATTAGCTTTTAGTTGTCACACGTACATCGAAACACACAGTAAACTGCGTTGTTTGTGCAAATTAAACCTGCAAGGATTGTGCTGGGCAGCCACCATGAATGGTTTAAGGATAAGGATTAGCTTTTAGTTGTCACACGTACATCGAAACACACAGTAAACTGCGTTGTTTGTGCAAATTAAACCTGCAAGGATTGTGCTGGGCAGCCCCGCTTCCAGTGCCAACACACCATGCCCACAACTCACTGACCCTAACTGCACGTCTTTGGAAAGTGGGAGGAACCCACGTGGTCACAGGGAGAACGTACAAACTCCTTACAGACAGCAGTGGGGATGGGGTTTCAACATTACATCTGGTGCTGGGAAGTGTTGCACGTACCACTACATTACTGTACCACCCAGGGCCCAGAGGTGAGACACGGAAACTCATCAGCACTCCTGATCGAGGTCAGGGCAGACTCACCTTCCTCCTTCAACGTTTTCTTAATGCCAGAATGAAGGGCATGAAGAGGCCAAAATTCCTGACTTGTGTATGTAAATAGTTGTGATATACCAGTTATCACTGTCTGCTATGGGGGGCACTGCACAGGATCAAAGTAAGCTGCAGAGAGTTGTAAACTCAGTCAGCTCCATCATGGGCACCAGCCTCCGTAGCATCCAGGACATCTTCAAGGAGCTGTGCCTCAGGAAGACAGCGTCCATCGTTAAGGACCCCCACCACCCGGGCCATGCTTGTTCTCATTACTACCATCAGGGAGGAGGTACAGGAGCCTGAAGACACACACTCAGTGATTCAGGAACAGCTCCTTCCCCTCTGCCATCTGATTTCTGAATGAGCATTGAACCCATGAACATTAATTCACTACTTCTTAAAAAAAAAAATTTCCCCTCAGTTATTAAGCATTGCACTGCTGCTGCAAGCTAACAAATTTCATGATATTAAACCTGATTCAGATTCTGGAGTGTACGAACTTGTTAAATACAATCCAGTGAACAAAAATAATTTGAACCAGTGCTGATGCCTCAGTATCTTGCAACCAGAGTGCCGCCCCCACCCCGCCTCCTACTCCCAGTGGGGGATGTCACATCTATTTTGTCTGCTTTGCTTGCAGGGAATTTTCCCAATTAACGCATCTTGTTCCACATCCGGGTCTCCGGTGCTGCGAAGCAGTAAGCTTACTATTTGTGCCATTGTGTCAAGGAGATGGCGGCAATGCTCAGTTGGCTAAATCCCTCTAAATGTAAACACCCCCGCCACGTTCCCTCAGCAAAACAGTAATCACAGGGTCTGGACTATATACATATATGTTTTCCATGACTGTTTTACTGATATCCTACCTGTGCTTACTACAGACATCCCACCCTGCAAAAACTCATTTCAGGGAGGTAGCACCATCAATTTGGGGGAGACTCCCGGAACTTCCGGGAGAGGTGGGATGTCTGCAACAGAGTAGCTCCTTAGCAGCCAGCCAGCTAGTTTAACTAACATTAGCTATGCTAATGAACGAATGACACCTGTTAAACTCACCTCAACATGTCTTTTACAGTCTAACCCACCATGGGCAATAGAAGAGTCACTGTTGCAAACAGTGCAGCGAGCAACACTGTCATTATTTTTGACCCCTATTAGGCAGGGGTACACTTTAGTGTAGTCTGGGGTGACGTACGTTTTATATTTTCTTTTTCTGGAACACTCTGCCATGGCGTGCTCTCGCTCTCTCTCTCTCGCGTGCTCTCTCTCTCTCTCTCTCGTGGTCGCTCTCACGCTCTCTCTTGCTTTCTCTCGCTCGCTCTCAAAAAAATTGATTTCCGTGATATTGTATATAATTTGTGGGCATCAGGGAGCCACTATTAATATGCGGGAGACTCCTGGAACTTCCGGGAGAGGTGGGATGTCTGTTACTATCTTGTATGTGTGAGAGCTAGGCCTCAAACCATGGTGTTGCCTGTTTACAGTGCCGGGAGAAAGGTGTCAGAGCCAGTGTGCTCCACCAGAGGCAGTGTGGCGCAGTGTCTAGGCTGGAGTTGATGCTGCCTCCCCCCGGCCCCCCCAGTGTTCGCTCCGCAGAAGACAAGCTCTGTTGTTGTCTGCAAATTTGGGCGGTGTTGGATGGCTTCAGTCTGGACTTCTTTATTGAGTGGCTGTACCTTTCTATCTTACACGTGTTATGTGTGCCTTGTGCTGTGTATGACTGCTGGTTCTGTGTTTTGTACCTTGACCCCTAAACTTGAACTGAATATACACCCAGTGGCCGCGTTATCAGGTACAGGAGTGGAAACCGGAGTGCTCTTCTGCCACTGCAGCTCATCCTCTGCAAGGTTCGACGTGTTGTGCGTTCAGAGATGCCTCTTGCACACCACGTTGTAACGTGTGGTTATTTGAGTTGCCGTTGCTTTCCTGTCAGCTTGAAACAGTCTACCCATTCTCCTCTGACCTCTCTCATTAACAAAGTGTTTTCGCCCACAGAACTGTTGCTCACTGGACGGTTTTTTTTTTGCACCCTTCTCAGTAAATTCTAGAGACTGTTATGTGTGAAAATCCCAAAAGATCAGCTGTTTCTGAGTTGCTTAAACCACCTCATCTGGCACCAACAGTCATTCCACGATCAAAGTCACTTAATCACATTTCTCCTCCGTTCTGATGTTTGGTCTGAACAATAGCTGAACCTGTTAACCATGTCTACATGCTTTTATGCACTGAGTTGTTGCCACATGGTTGGCCGATTGCACCTATTAAAGTGACCGCTCAATGACGTCACCTTTAAGACTAGGCCAGACCCAAGTGACACGGAGATTACTGTATGTTTAACATATCTTCATTCTCTGGCAAAAGCAGTCATTCACTGCACTGCCCGTGACCACTCACCTGAGCTCGTCCTCATTGCCAATCTGGTCCGGCAACTTCAGCTTCGAGTCGAGGTTGTAGTAGATTCCTGCGACTTCGCGTACGCCAATCCAGTGCTGCCGCTTGAGAGGAAGTTTCACGGGACCCCAACACAAACTGGAGGGGATGTTCATGATAAAGCCCATCACATTTGACAGGGCGATTGTATTAACATCTCTGAGGAACAAAAAAAGAAAGGAAATATTTCAGAAGGCAAAGGGACACAATTAAGAGCAGCTCTAGAAACTCCAAGCGCTTTGGGATGCTTGACCAGGTCTTAAGATGGTTTCTTTTACTAATATTTTGCCTGTGACATTTTCAAAGAGTAGGTGGTTTCCTGTAACTTGGGGTTGAGAACTAGTAAAAAAAAGTAACAGGAAAGTAGTGTCAAAAGAGAGACATTGCAGAGTTTTGAAAGGACCTTTTGGTTACAGAAACATACACTAACAGAGAGCTGTAGTCATCTTCAGCAACGTACATTTATAAGGAACACTGATAGGTTAATGTGCAAAATTACAATCTGTTGTGCTTGAAAACTACCGCGATCAGAAGGTTCATTTCCCACTCATAAGGTCATAAGATATAGGATCAGAAGTAGGTCATTTGGCCCATCGAGTCTGATCCATTTTTCCTCTCTGCCCCAATCTCCTGGCTCCTCCTGCATCCATTCGTACCTTGACCAATCAAGAATCTATCGACCTCTACCTTAAATATACCCAATGACTTGGCCTCCACAGCCGCCTGTGGCAACAAATTCCACATATTCAACCACTCTCTGGCTAAAGAAATTCTCCCTCATCTCTGTTCTATTTTGAGGTTATATCCTCTGGACTCACCCACCATAGGAAACATTCTCTCCACATCCACTCTATAGGCTTCAATTAAGTCACCCGTCATTTTTATGAATTCTAGTGAATACAGGCCCAGGGCTATCAAATGCTCTTCATATGACAAACCATTCCGATCCTAAAATCATTTTTTGTGAACCGCCTTTGAACCCTCTCTGGTGTCAGCACATCCTGTTCACAATACTCAGAAGAGGCCTCACCAGTGCCTTATAAAGCCTCAACATTAGAGTTTACAGATTTTAACTAGTAGGATAGTCAGAACTTAACTGTCAACTTTTAGGAGAGGAAACAGGTTATTTCCATATGTCATAGCTTTGTCTGAAAAAAGATCTTCATGTGGGTTCCCAGAACAGAGATTAATGATGCGTCATGTTTGCTCTGATGAAAGTTGCAAGTTTTTGAGCTTTGTGAGTAAGTAAAACTAATAACATATGACTTCATTGCTGTGTGCTGATGTGAACTGGAGACTCCATGCACCTATGAAGCCAGGAAGGAACACAATGGGATACAGGCAGAGGGTCAGTACTGAGCCAGAAAGGCGGAGACCCTGAGAATCACGGCATAATAAACCCTACTGACAACTGCAGAACTGGCATAACTCTGGACTGCAGCAGCAATCCTTTCCTCTGGAGTCATTGTCATTATTATTACGTGCTGTGTCATACGACGCGGGCGATCACGGTCTTCCCATGACCATGATTGTTCTTGGCAAATTTTTCAGCAGAAAGTGGTTTGTCATTGCCTTCTTCTGGGCAGTGCCTTTACAAGACGGGTGACTCCAGCCATGACCAAGATCTCCATCCCTTCACAGACATCCCCTCTGCAACTTAAAGACTTTTTTTTTTCCCCTCACTGTTCCATTTCTGTTAAGTAGAAACTTTAACAGTATCTCCGGCTTTTTTTTAAATTTCAGATCTTCACCATCTTTGCTTTTCAGTTACCAGTCCTCAGGCTCAGACCAGCTTCAGTTTCGACAAAGTTCAGTTTTAATTTTACATTTCAGTACAGGGATTGCGTCAGACTAGCTAACATCCGATGAGAATTACTCTCACTGTCACCTCGAGATAATGGATTGGCCACATAGGAGCAAGACGAGGAGAAATCTCTTCATGCAGATTTATTTATTTATTTTTAAAGAGTTGTCTAGCTTGGGGGGGCGGGGGTCATTCATTATATTTAAAGCTGAGATTGATACAGCTCGGGGCACAGAATGGATGAGGAAATAAGGCTTGAGCTACAGAAATGGAAGAGCAAGTTTCTGGGAAGTATGAAAAGCATTATGCTCATATAGTCTAGTGTGCAGCAACTGGGAAGACATTAGCAGTGAATCAGTGGCTTCAGGGTTATAGATAAGGAAACAGGTTCACTACCCAGCCTCCAACAAATTACAAAGGCTGCTTAGAAGCTGGAGGCTATCTGCCCTGATGAATCATCAATAAATTAACGCAAACCAACTTTCAAAGCTCAAATGTAGGTTCTCAGAACTCTGACGCAGAGCTAACATGCTGAGCACATTACATGCGCTTGCATCATTTCCAGATGAGCCCCACAGTGACAGTGATGCTGCTGATGACTTTTATCTTAACAAGGGCACAAGGAGCCTTCGGTAAAACGATTCACATCAGCTACTGGTCCGCACCAGAGCTGGAATTTATAAAGGCGGATATTTTGTCAGGCATAAAGCCATTCTGCAGAGAAAAAGGCAGAGGGTTCATCCCCGCTTTCACAAACACCACACAAACACTCAATATTGCAGCACTTTCACTGTGCAGTTTAACACAGTGACTCACTGTTTTTGCAAACAAATCCAGTTGTGTTTTTTTGTGTTTGTGTGTGTAGGGAGATTTTACATTCCACTCCCACCAGGGAAGAGGCTATGTACGCAGCATCCACGTCAGGACCACTAGACTTAAAAATCAGTGACATCCCCCAAGTCGGCAGGCTGATCAACACCTCCATCCATAATCAACTCCACCACCACTACATACACATCACCTAGTGTCACTTTATGTACATACAGTCTATGCATAAAAGGGTTACTCATACGTTGTGTTTTATTCGATTGCTTTTGTATTTACTTTCGTTTGATTTTATCGTGTTCTTTATGCTTAGTGTTTTTTTTAAATACTGCGTCGAATCTGGGGATTACAAACATTTTGTTCTCCATTAAACTCATGTACTGAGGAATTACAATAAACATTCTTGAATATTGGTCTTGAATTGTGATACCAGAATCAGGTTTAATATCACCAGCATATGTTGTGAAACTTGCTACCTTAGCAGCAGCAGTACAATGGTAAACGTAGGAAAAAAATAATAGTAATATATATGTAGATTAAATAGTTACATTAAAAATAGTGGTGCAAAAACAGAAAGAAAAATCTACTTCTGGGGCGCCTTCAAGGGTGAATTTGAAGTGGCGCAGCTCGATGGACACGATTAAATTTTCCCGTTTTAGCCTGCTACAGCTGAGAACCACAACTGATATCACTTTCTCAATACCATAGCAAAATTAAAGAAATTACTTCAGGTGATCTGGACAAGTTCAGTAGCAATCCGTTGCGTCATTATCGTCAGTTTAAAAAGAAGCACGTGCCGCCAAATGGTGACCTGTCGTATTTCCCTGTGAGACTACTGAAAGCAATTAGACCCATGATGAGCGATGATATTTGCTTCTTGTATCGAATCCCATTTGTTTCATGCATCTGTTCTATTTATACACTGCACTACCAGGATCAGATAAATCACAGGTACTTAAATTACCAGCTTGTCCAAGCCAGAACAGAAATTGCCCAGGAATTCCTCGTCAACCACTGATGTAAACATCTGGTCTTGCCGTCATGTTCCGATTTCTAAGTGGACATTGAACCCATGAGCACTACTCTCTACTTCTTTTATTTCTGTGTTTTTGCACTACTTATTTTAATAACTACTTAATATACATATATATACTGAATGTATTTCAGTCTTTTTCTATATTTATCATTAGATTATGAAGACACACAGTCCTCTTTTATTGTCATTTAGTAATGCATGCATTAAGAAATGATACAATATTTCCTCCGGTGTGATATCACAAAACACAGGACAGACCAAGACTGAAAAAACTGACAAAACCACATAATTATAACGTATAGTTACAACGGTGCAACAATACCATAACTTGATGAAGTCCATGAGCACAGTAAAAGTTCAAAGGCTCTCAAATGTCCCACATCTCACGCAGACGGGAGAAGGAAGAAAAACTCTCCCTGCCATGCCGACCACAGTCTGACTCTGAGTCATCCGAAAACTTCGAGCTCTGATCAGCTCTCCGACACCGAGTACTGAGCGCCATCTCTGTCCAAATAATTCGACCTCAATCTCGGTCGCCACAGCAGGCAAAGCCGGGGATTGTGAGGCCTACCCTCTGAAAGACTCCCGACCACGCAGTAATGACAGCAGCGAACGAGCGTTTCAGAAATTCCTCCAGATGTTCCTCTGTGCTTTCACATCCGTCTCCATCAAATCAGAATTGTCCATGGCCCCTATTTAATGGATATGATATCATTTTTCACTGGAGGGCTGCGCACGCGCAGTGTGCTGCTCTCTCTCCTCCCGCCATTTGAAATTTGAAATTAACAAATTTCACAACATATGTCGGTGATATTAAACCTGATTCTGATATTTTATCCTTCACAATCCTGTACCACACTGCAACTTAGAGAAATACTCTGATAATGTTGGAGAAATTTTGAACAATCAGGTAGTTCTGCTGTAATGCATATCAGTTTAAATATGATTGATGGATTAGGAAACACTAAATGTGTTATGTGTTCTGCACTGATTATAGCAAGAGTGGGAAAACCTATTTAAACTTCTGTTTTTAAAACAACTATAGCCTGTTTTGCTAACAACAAGACTTGCTGCAATATTAGGTTCTTAAGAACATAACCACTGCATCGTAATGGGTTTGAACGGAAAATCCTACAAAAGGTAGTGGATCCAGTACATCATTGGTAAAGCCCTCCCAATTACTGAACACATCTACATGAAATGCTGTCGTAGGAAAGCAGCATCCATTATCAGGAATCCCCACTACCCAGGCCAGGCTCATTTCTTGCCTCTGCCATCAGATAGAAGATACAAGAGCCTCAGGACCCCCACCACCAGGTTCAAGAACAGTTACAACCCCTCAATCATCAGGATCTTGAATAGAAGGGGATAATTACACTCACTTGCCCCATCATTGAGATGCTCCCACAACCAATGATCTCACTTTAAGGACTCTTTATCTCATACTCTCGTTATTTATTGCTACTTATTTATTTTTGCATTTGCACAGTTTCTTGCCTTCTGCACTCTGGTTGATCTTTCATTGATCCTGTTATAGTTATTGTATAGATTTGCTGAGTATGCCCACAGGAAAATGAATCTCAGGGTTGTAAATGGTGACATATATGTACTTTCATAATAACATTTACTTTGAAATTTAGTAAAATTTCTTGTACATGAATATTCCAACTAGGAGCAGTAGACCAATCAGTTTCTCTAGATGCCCAGACATTTAATTACATTATGATCGATCTGATGGCAATCTGAGTTATTCATTCCTGTCCATCTCCATAACCATTCACACTTTGCTTATCAGGAAACTATCTACCTCTGTTTTCAAATTATTCAGAGGCACAGCTTCCTCCGCACTATGAGGAAGAGTATTCCAAACTCACAACTCTGAGGAAGAGGAAGGAGGCAACCCCCTAAATTTACATAGTAGCCCCGGTTTTGGATTCTCTCACAAGAGGAAACATCCTCCCCACATCCACTTTACTAAGGCCTCTCAGGATCTTGTCTGCTTCAGACAAGTCTTCCCTCACTCTTTTGAACTACAGTAGATACAAGTCTATTGTTTGCTCCCTTTGAGATAAGATAACCTTCCTATTCCAGATATTAGTCCAGTGGGCCTTCCCGGAACTGCTTCCCATGCATTCACAGATAGATCAATGCCATACTCCGTGTGTTCTCCCAAACGCTCTTTATATCTTAACCTCCTGGCTTTGTATTCAACTCCTTCACAATAAATGATTGCATTTCATTAACATTTCTGATTACTAACTGTACTTGCACACTCGTCTTTTGTAAATCATAATCCTAGACTTGCAAAACTCTTTGCATCTCAGAACTCTGCAATCTCTTAACATTTTAGATAATATTCTTACTTCCCGCAAATGCTCACATACTCTAACATTTGCTAGATCTGAAAACATTCC
This sequence comes from Mobula hypostoma, assembly GCF_963921235.1. Classification (NCBI taxonomy): domain Eukaryota; kingdom Metazoa; phylum Chordata; class Chondrichthyes; order Myliobatiformes; family Myliobatidae; genus Mobula; species Mobula hypostoma. The sequence continues at coordinate 106,402,967 of NC_086107.1, forward strand.
CTTAAAATATATGAATATCTTTGAAGCCTCCTTAGGCTGTGAATATTTGTTTTCTTTATCTTTGTACGTGGCTCATTTATTTTCCTCTCAATCTCTTGCCTTCTCTCTTTTTAAACCTATACACTCTTGATACCCAACTCTGGGAAAAAGACTGAGTGAGTTCACCCCATCTATACCCCTAACAGGTGTGGCACATGGAGAGGCACATGAATATGCAGGAATAGAGGGAAATTGATCAAGTGCAGGCAGATAGGTTTAGTTTAATTTGGCACGGTAGGCCAAAGGGCCTGCTTCTGTATTGTTCTGTCTTATCTTCTATTTCATTACAGCTAGATTTGGGAACAGCTTCTTTCCAACTGTGATAAGACTGCTGAACGGATCCTGACCCGGATCTGGGCTGTACCCTCCAAATATCCAGACCTGCCTCTCGGCTCTTTTGCACTACCTTACTTTCCATTTTTCTATTTTCTATTTATGATTTATAATTTAAATTTTTAATATTTTACTATTGATTCATAATCCAGGGAGCGGGAAGCGCAGAATCAAATATCGCTGTGATGATTGTACGTTCTAGTACCAATTGTTTGGCGACAATAAAGTATAAGGTATTAGCCACTTCAGGAGCTGGGGCACATTAGCCTGCAGCTACAACAATTTGCTCAGTACTACATTCCAGGTGATCGTAATTGTCCTGAGCTCCTTTCTCCTTTCCAATTCCCAATTTATTGCTGTTCCTGGGATTCTAATTGTATTCCGTAGTAAAGATTAACGTGAAATCCTATTTTTATGATATTCTTATTTTGAGGTACAGCACGGTAACGGGCTTTTCCAATCCAGTGAGTCTGCACTGCCCAATTACACCCATGTGACCAATTAAACTACTAAGCCTTACGTCTTTGGAATGTGAGAAGAAACCCATGCAGTCAGGGGAAAATGCACAAACTCCTAACGCACAGTGACAGAATTGAACGCGGGGTTATCTGCCATCTCCTTATTGGACTGTGGTGGGGTTGGGGGGGTACGGCAGCACAGTGGTTAGCACAATGCTTTACAGCGCCAACAACGCGGGTTCATTCCCGCTGCTGCCTGAAAGCAGGTTGTACGTTCTCCCCGTGACTGCGTGGGTTTCCTGGTACTCAAGTTTCTGCACACGATCCAAAGACGCACAGTACAGGTTCCGGTTTGTGATTGCGAGCATGCTATGTTGGTGCTGGCAGCACGGCAACACTCGCAGGCTGCCCAGCACTATCCCCACTGAGTTGATGCTATCGATGAATCTCACTGTATGTTTCAACGTACAGTACACACAAGGGGTTTCTTCTTTTATGTTACTGCGTAGGCTAATTAAAATGGCTTCTTTGTTATGTTAACTGCTGAGAAAGTTCCCCTGCTAGCAGCTTGTTTGGGTTAGGTTATTGATAAGAGAGTAAACAAACCAATTGGGATAGATGTTATTCTTTCTAGTGTGTCTGTTAGTTATTGTGATGCGTGGGTTTTTGGGCAGAAGGCGCGACGGAGAGAGAGAGGATGGACAAGGTGCTGTGAGCCGGTTAACAGGGTCAGACGCCGAGCAGGAGTCCGAGGTCCAGGGTCTTCGGCGAGGAGAGGAGATGAAGACAGACTTGTGTGGAGCGTCTGGTCGACCACCGTGGTTGGTCCCAGGCGGCAGGTCGAGGTGGTCAGAGGGGATAGAATGGTGAAGAGAGGATCGTTACTAGAGCTCCAACTATTTGTGCATGAAGAGATTGAACTTTGATAAGTGTGGCGTCTTTTATTTTCCTTTTATACTTTATCTCTATTAATTATATAGTTCCAGTAATATCTATAAATTGTAATTCATTTAATCGTACATGGTGTATTGTCTGTTACTTGGCAGGGTGGGGTACATCACACAGCATCCACACAAACTTAATTACCCAGTCTGGCAGGGCCGAGGGTTGTTTCCCTAGACAACAGCGAGTTGAGTGACACTGAGGCTTGCTGACGGGGGCTACATAATACATATATACACACATGTATACACATACATACACACACACACTTTTAACTCTCAGTCCTTTGCTGACTCCAACTTACCAGATGACACAATGGAGGCAATATTTAGCTCTGTTAAAAAATGAATCTTGAAAAAGAGTACACCCTATTCCTGTGAGGCCTCCACTGGTCGGGGTCAACCATGGATGTTACATCTCAGCTACCTACGTACTATATGTGCAAGCTCGTATGCAAGCCAGGGCAGTAAAATATGGGGAGCAAACTGTTGCCCATGTGGCAGGCTCCCTCTCTCCACACAGCTGATGAACCCACAGGAACGGCAGAGACCGATACAGTTTGGCACCAGTGGCGTTGCAGGAGTTGCCAGTCAGAGTTGAACTCAACGGAGGGCTGCCTAAGGGATTCCAGCCCCAGACTTTTCCCCCTCAGGGTTTACTCCCAATTGCTTCCCCTTGAGAGGGTACAGTCGCAAGGCAGCAGAGGTTTGAGATCAGAGTTTTCCTTCTCCTAGGTGAGATGCCAACCACAGCTGACGAATCCTACCAACCTTTTCCTATATACTGTAATACAACAAGTATTTCAGTAGTGAGGAGTGATGCCACACTGATGACTTGGAGATTAAAATTGGTTCCAATTTTGAGAAAGAATGAAATACGTATGAATGATATTTTTCACATCTTTGGGATGTCTTAAAGCACTTTAACAAACAGAAAATTAGTTTAAAAAAATCCATTATCATTACACACAGCACAGTCCCACAATAGGTAAGGACATAAATGGTAGATAAGTAATCTTCATGACATCAGTGGGAACTAAACATGTCAAAACAACTGACCAACGACTAGCTTGTTGGTTATAAGAATAGGAGTGGGAGTAGGGGTTATACAGATATAATCAAGAAGATCATTACTAACCTTCTGCTTTAACTCCATTTGTTGTCTGACACCCTCAATACCCTTGGTGCGCAAGTAAATTATCAAACTCACAGTAGATTACATTTTGAATAAAATTTCCGGCATAGTTTTCCTACAATTCGCAGCCTTTAACAAAGAAAATTTTCCTTAACTGAACTAGGGTTGGTTTATCTAAGAGACTACACCCGCTGGTTGAGGACTGCCCTGAGGTGCAAACTCGAATTATGTGCTCAAACCCTGGAGTGAAGCCGTGACACAAGATCTTCCCATCGACCCTACCTTCGTTTGTCCCACCAAACTGCTTCGTAACCTTTCGTTTGAAGAGCAGCCATGATCACATTGACATCGTAGTTTCCTGTTCCCAGCATGCTTTTCTTGTGCGGCGTTACCATGGTATTTGGAGACAACCTGCCACACAAAAGTAAAGTTAACCTTGAAAAGACATGAAGAGGAAGACTTACATTTCTATAGTGTCTTCAATATCCCACCCAAAGGCCCACAAAAGGTTTTACAGACAACTACGAACTTTAAGTGTAATCACCACTGTATCATACAAAACAACCCAGCCAATTTACGCACAGCAAGCTTTTACAAATGGCAATGCGATAATTGTTGGTAGAATCTCAGAAGGTGACGAAAGGGCGCACAGGAGCGAAATATACCAGCTAGTTGAGTGCTGTCACAGCAATAGCCTTGCACTCAATGTCAGTAAGGCCAAAGAACTGATTGTGGACTTCAGAAAGAGCAAGATAGAGAAGACACACCAGTCCTCACACAGGGGTCAGAAGTGACAATTTCAAGTTCCTGGGTGTAAATATCTGAGGACCTAACATGGACCCAACATATCAATGCAGCTATGAAGAAGGCAAGACAGCGGTTATATTACATTAGAGATTTGAGATTTGGTATGTCATCAAAAACACTTGCAAGTTTCTACAGATGTACTGTGGAGAGCGTTTTAACACCCAGCACATGCCCCCTTCACATTGCTGGTGATATTAAACCTGATTCTGGTAATTGAACAATGTGTTTTCAGTCATGTTGAAAGGAACTTAAATATTGACCCCCAGAGAGCAGTGTGAAACCATAATTTCCATCGTCGAACAATTATTTTGGTCTCATGTGTACTGGAAATGACATTAAACAATCTTGAATTCTAATACGATTTGTTAAGTAGGATGCCGTGCCCAATCCTGATTTGATGGAGACGGATGTGAGAAACACGGAGGAACATCCAGTGAAACTTCTGGAATGCTTGTTTCGCTGCTGCTGCTACTGTGCAATCCAGAATCTCCGAGGGGAAGGCCCCAAATCCTCGACTTTGCTTGTTGCTTGGCGGCCGGGGTCAAAGCGCTCGGCAGAGATGGTGCTCGGTGTCGGAGGCTCGAAGTTTTCGGATGGACTCAGAGTCGGCTGGGGTCGGGTGCTTCCAGGGTGCTGCATCGGCAAGTTTGCGGCGCTGGAGGTTCACGGCAGGGAGAATTTTTCTTCCTTCTACCGTCTGCGTGAGATGATGGGGCTATTGGGACTTTGATACTTTTTTTTAAACCGTGCCCATGGTCTGCTCTTTATCAAATTACGGTATTGCTTTGCACTGTTGTAACTATATGTTATAATTATGTGGTTTCTGTCAGTTTTAGTCTTGGTTTGTTTTGTGTTTCTGTGATATCATACCGGAGGAACATTGTATCATTTCTTAATGCATGCATTACTAAATGACAATAAACTAGGACTGAGTGCCCTCATAATCTAATCTAATCTATTCTATTCTTTTTTAAATCCATCTGAAAGAGCAAATAGGGATTTGGACCAATGTCTCATCTGGAGGGCAGCATGTCTATCAGTGCAGCACCCCCTCTGTACTGCTTTGAAATTTTCAGCTGGAATTTCATGCGTATATCTCTGGAACTGAAAAAGGTAGCAAAATATCCCCATAGTTAATGGTGAGGACCAATATTACAGGCTCTGGAGTTCAGAACAGTAATGGTTACATTGAAATCACAAATTAATTGACAGTGAAACAAATACTTTAGAAGGCCTGTTGGAGTAGAACTGAGAGGTTGACTGGGGAATCTAAAACTGAGGGCACAGCATGAGGCTATGAAGTTAACCATTTAAGATTCCGCTGGGGAAATCTTTCTACATGTAGGGTGTTGAGTGTCTTTGGAACTTCCTACCCAGAGCTGCAGAAAGTTGTGAACACACTCAGCTTCATCATGGGCACTAGCATCTGTAGCACTCAGGGCATCTTCAAGGAGCAATGTCTCAAAAAGGTGGCATCCATCATTAACGACGTTCATCACCCAAGGACATGCCCTCTTCTCTTTCCATTGGGGAGGAGGTACAGAAACCTGAAGACACACACTCAATGATCCAGGAACAGATTCTTCCCCCCGCCATCAGATTTCTGAATGGACATTGAACCCATGAACACTACCTCACTACATTTTTAACACACACGTACATAAACACAGACCGAATAACACAAACACATACAATTTTATGTATTGCATTGTACTGCTGTCGCAAAAACACAAATTTCACAACATCTGCCAGTGATATTAAACCAGAGTATAATTAAGGTTAAGAGACAAATAAAATATTTCAGCAAAGCCTTTAATGAATTAAAATGTGCCCTGTAGATGCAGATCAATGTGGAAGAAGACACTTTAACGAATAATAGCATTCGTGGGTCGAAGGCTCCTTCCAGAACATTAACCTTACTCCATTAGATGCTGACTGCACGGATGCATAAAAACAGCATTTTGTTTTTACTTTATATTTTTCTGTTGGCAATCCAAGTGGCAATAATATTACAATTTAACTAGTCTATACTTGTACTTTATCAAGTGACAACATTGCATCAGCTATGTGCATGTTTCACAATTATATGAAGAAACACTGTGGTTTACTTAACAGGACAAATAATCCAGAAAGCATACCCAAAGATTACCTTTTGCATCTACCACCATAGATACTTCCAGCAATTGGGCTTCCACCTTCCTCCACCTGAAACTTCTCTTTATCTCAGTTTTAAGTGTCTTATCCCAGTTCCTCGGCATTTTCTCATTTTACTTGTATTGAGTGCTGGCTATGGACCAAGAGATGTGACTCATGGACCAGTGGTGCTAGGACATAAGCCAAGGCCTGATCGACGCTGGCTGAGAGCGTCTGATGTTGAAACACCTGATGACCCCAAGTTACATCACTGGTGACGTGTCCTAGCATGTATCTCAGCATTAAAGGAAAACAAATTAACCCGGAGGGGAGAAAAAACTTCAGAAGTCCCAGATAAGTTGAAATGAAAACCAGTTCCATGGGGAACCAATGCTAAAATTCAATGAAGCAAACAAGCACAGGCCAAGTACCCCCTCATCCAAATTGCTTGGGGCCAGAAGTGTTTCGGATTTCAGATTCTGGGATAGCTTGGGATCGCCATCATTTCCGACTGAATTAACGTGCTACTGGTAAGCAGTCTATGTCTTAGACTACTTCATCACACACATGTACGTTACAGTAAAAATGATTAAATACCATTAATATGGGGCGGCAACGGTAGCGTAGTGATTAGCACAAAGCTTTACAGTACCAGCGACCAGGGTTCAATTCCCACCGCTGCCAGTAAGGAGTTTGTATATTCTCTCTGCGACCATGGCGGGGCTGGGGGGGGGGGGGTCCTCCCACAGCCCAAAGGCATACCAGTTGGTAGGTTAATTGGTCATTGTAAATTGTCCCGTGATTCGGCTAAGGTTAAAGCAGGGATTGTTGGGCGTTTCAAAGGTCGAATTTGTCAGAGAAATGTATACAATATATATCCTGAAATGCTTTTTCTTTACAAACATCCACAAAAACGGAGAAGTGCCCCAAAGAATGAACGACAGATAAACTTGAGAGCCCCAAAGTTCCCCTCCCAGATCCCCCCACCCGCGCCCAAGTGGTGCGGCTCGAAGGGCCTATTGTATCTCAATAGATAAATAAGTAATGAAAATATACTGGGTGCAGGGTAAGAAAAGCAGCATTGGGAGAATACCTGAATCAGCTGCCGAACAACGACAAACAACTGCAGGCCTTCAGTCTCCACCTACGATGCTGTGTTTTGATTACAAGGTCACACTATATTTGTTTTTACTTTTTTTTTAAAAAGGTTTTATGTAAGGTATAAAAACTATCAGCATTGTAGACTTGTTAGATTTTCGTCATCAATGATCTTGGCAAACTCTATGAACTTCTCTGCTGCTTCACGATCAGCAGACGCTTTATCTTTAAAGTTTTTTAAAACCTTCAAAAATTCAATGCCGCACCTGTTCTAAAATGTCTGCAACCAGCCCGGTGAATATTCACAATTACTTTCAATTTTTAGTTCATTGGGATAGATCTTTGTTTGTTTCATGATCAACATGCAGTGAAGCAGCATATGTTCGGTCCGACACTGATGAATACATCTTTCAAAACATGATCAAGATACTTATGCAGCATTTTCCTATTTTTCACTTCTGTTCACTATGTTTGTGACATCACTTCTCAAAGACCTGTGCATTGCCTGGGAACCTTCCCAAGGTCTTATTTGTGACGTCGTGTCAGTGCTCAGAAACAAAAATTGGATTCCGGAGGTTTCAGATTTTTTGGATAAGGGGTGCTCATTGCAATACTACCATAGAAATACAAGCAATTTCAGAGCATTCCAAAGCCATGGAGAGTAAATGAAGTACCAACCCTAATGTAGTCAAAATTGGAATGAATGAAAAGCTAGGGTATTTGCAGACAACAATGTGACAATAACCCTCTATGTATTTCAGTGCTGATGATTAAGGAATAATATTGACCAAAACACTTGGGAGAACTTCCTTGTTTTTCTAAAACAGGGCCTGTGTCAATCCAGGATCATGGATATGGTCTGTTTATAGAGGCGGATTGGTAAGTGCATCATACCCCTGGCTCCGTGTGAAAGATTTCACATTTCCTGTCCTGCACTCACACCTAACGTTACTAGGGAACTGCTGAGGTAATGTTAGGTGTCATATAAATACATGGTCTTTCTTTTCCAGAAGTTCAAAGTCAATTGATTATCAAAGTACGCATATGTCACCATATACTACCCTGATTCATTTTCTTGCATTCACAGTAGAACAAATAGAATCACTACACAGTAGAAAACTACACACAGACTGATAAACAGTATGCAAAAGATGAACTGCAAATACAAAAAATAATAAATAAATCTGAGAACATTAGCTGTAGCATCCTTGAAAGTGAGTGCACTTTCAGGTTTTAAGCACAAATGATCAGAATCAAGTTTAATATGTCGTGAAATTTGTTGTTAATGGCAGTAGGTAGTGTTCATGTGTTCAACGTCCATTCAGCAATCGGACGGCAGAGGGGAAGCTGCTCTTGAATCATTGAGTGTGCGCCTTCAGGCTCCTGTACCTCCTCCCCGATGGTTACATTGAGAAAGGGGCATGTCCTGGGTGACTGGGGGTCCTTAATGATGGACATCGCCTTTTTGAGGCATCGCTCCTTGAAGATGTCCTGGTTACTGAGGAGGCTGGTGCCCATGATAAGAGTTGATTGGGTTAACAACTTTCAGCTTACTTCAATCCTTATTTCGACCTTCCCCCACACCAGGCGCTGATGCAGCCAGCTAGAATGCTCTCCATGGTACTTCTGAAGAAATTCGAGAGTGCCTTCGGTGACATACCAAATCTCAAATCTCAAATCTCAAAAGAGATTAAAGGATATTCTGGTGAAGAATTATGATACTCATCTAAAGATCATTCCATCCCACCAAAAATTATTGCCAGTACTTAGTGAAAATTAGTTTCAGAGGTACATACTGCCTTAGAAACACATAGCAGGAACTTTAGCAGTTTGGATTTGAAGAAACTGTTTCCAGAAAAGGAGAATCTATAATCAGAAGATTCAATTTGAAATAATTGGCAGAAGATCTAAAGAGGAGAGAATGTTTTTTCCAAAAAAACCACCAAATTGTTGTGAACTAGCTTTCAATGACTTCATTCACTAATAAATTTTAAAAGACAATCATACGAATTCCAAGGGGGACTAGTACAGGGTTTGAGGAACCATGAGGCGTTCTTCAAAAGAGATGGTATAGGCAAAATGGGCCGAATAGCCTGCTTTTCGTATGCTTCTGTGATTTTAATTGCAGTGGGATACAGCATCTGGATGCAATCATAAGTGCAATCCGAATATAGCTCTGAGATGAGGCATAAAAAGATAAAACAGATTTTGAAAGTGCTTTCCAAATTCTGAGTGCTTTTTTTAAACCGTGTGTGTAGATAAATTGCAAAAAGAACATCAGAACGTAGGCCGGAAACCCCTGCTACAGCTCTACTGGACACAACCACCAATCCCCATCTTTATTAAATGATCACTATATATGTGCAAGTGACTGGAAACTGAGACACTCTGGCCATTCATCATTATCGTCATTATGTGCCATTTCGTATGACATACACAATCATGGTCTCAAGATCATGATTGCTCTTGGCTAATTTTCTACAGAGTGGTTTTCTATTGCCTTCTTCTGGGCAGTGTCTTTACAAGACACATGATCACAGCCATTATCAATACTCTTCAGAGACTGTCTGCCTGGTGTCAGTGGTCGCATAACCAGGACTTGTGATATGCACCAGCTGCTCATACGACCATCCACCACCTGCTCCCATGGCTTCACATAACCCTGACCGGTGGGGTGGAAGGACGGGTGTGCTAAGCAGGTGCTACACCTTGCCCAAGGGTGACCTGCAGGCTAGCGGAGGGAAGGAGTGCCTTTCTGCTCTACACCTCCATTCCACCACCCAAGTCAGTGACGTGTGTAATTGGGCAGTGTGGGCTTGTTGGGCCAGAAAGGCCTGTTACTATGCTGACCATCTAAACTTAAAATTACAAACTAGACAACGCGGTGACCCGTTGGGGCACCCTTTGAGAGAAGGGTAGTGCAGTCTGATGTGACCAGAATGAACATTAACTTTTCCTGAATGCTATTGGTATCACTTTGCTTTGGAAACTGAAGTAGAAAACTGAAGTAGAAAACCTCAGCTTATTAAAGAAGAATGACACTTTTGATGGCATCATTTCTGGTTTATCTGCCACTCTTGTGCCTCTCATCGTCATTCTAGAGAAGTGCAGTCCTTTCATCCCGCCTCTTCATCTTTACTGCTGTTTGTTCTGTCTCTGATCCTGGAGACGTGCATTTCTCAGCTCCTTTGTCTCTTCCTCTCTCCTCCTTCTGTGCCTGTTTTTGTCATTCTGGAGATGTGCAGCCTTTTCATCCCCCATCTCTTCATCTCTTCTGCTGTTTGTTGTTTGTCTCTGATCCTGGAGACATGCATGCCTCTCCTCCTCTGTCTCATCTTCTTCCACCTTTTTTTGTCCTGACTCTTTGACCCTGGAGTCGTGCAGCCCTGGCCTCTTCCGATTCTTGTCCTCTCTCTCTCTTTGCCGCTTCCCGACGATGTTTGGCGTCATCTCTTGACCATAATGTCCCCTTTCCCTTTCCACCTGGCATAATTAGGCTGACCTTTTTTTAAACCCTAATGCTGGATAGAAGATACGATTCAGTAACACCAAAGGATGCTGATTATTCGATGATGTGGTTGGCGCTATCCTAAATAGACTTGATATAGTCACCACTGTCCTTTGACTTCAGCAAAGGGTTTTATGGGTGTCTCGAAGTACATCATTACAATAAGATTTAATTATCTCTTATTGATGGGTCTCAGTTAGATCTGTCCCAATCCTGCACATGCTGATGGTGATTAGCAGAATGTGACACCTCGAAATAGAGGTGCCCTGCCCTTTTGCTCCAGTAGGTGTCACTGCTGAGGCTGGTCGTGCGCATGCGTTGGGCTGTCACGTCCTGAGTTCCATGACGGCGGATCGGCTCTCGGGTGAATGCGAGCCTGTTGATTTTTGGCGAATGAGCAATTTTATACGAATATATAACCCTGAACTTTGCCTGCATTCTGCAAGTTAGGGCACTTTAATTCGATTTAGTCAAAAAAAGTGCCGCTGTAATGAACCATTTGCACTAATTGGAGGTCACAAACAGACAGACAGAGCATGAGAGTTTTAGTAGTATATAGATTGCACGACTGAGCCACCCCTTCGAGAGACTGGGACCAATCCATGACCAGATCATTCATCTACAAAACCACCTGAAATTTCAATGACGTCTTGTGAGAAGTAGAGGGGGAGTGGGGAGGGGGCTGTGGGGTTCTGACATTTTTAACATTTTAACTGCCACTCACTCTTTGGGGCACTCTTCTATTTTTGTGGATGTCTGTGAAGAAAAAGAATTTCAGGATGTATAGTGCAGCGGTCCCCAACCACCAGGCCGCGAAGCATGTGCTACCGGTCCGTGAGGAAACGATATGAGTCAGCTGCATCTTCCCTCATTCCCTGTCACGCACTGTTGAACTTGAACATAGGGTTGCCAACTGTCCCGTATTTGCCGGGACATCCCGTATATTGGGCTAAATTGGTTTCTCCCATACAGGACCGCCCTTGTCCCCTATTCCCCCGCTAAGGTAGAGTATTCCTATCAAACCTTTTGTGACGAAATGGCGTAAAGTGAAGAAGCAAGTACCATTAATTTATATAGGAAAAATTTTTGAGCGTTCCCAGACCCAAAAAATAACCTACCAAATAACACATAAAACCTAAAATAACTCTAACATATGGTAAAAGCAGGAATGATAGGATAAATACACAGCCTATATAAAGTAGAAATAATGTATGTACAGTGTAGTCGGGAAGATTAAGCTAAAACCAATTTGTGGAAAAAAAAATCGACACGTACACGCATGCACACACAGGTGCCCGCGCAAGGCTTCATGGTCATGGTAGTCTTTCTCGGGGTAAACACAAGTGTCCCGTCAACACACACAAAAAATGCTGGTGAACGCAGCAGGCCAGGCAGCATCTATAGGAAGAGGTACAGTCGACGTTTCGGGCCCGGACCTTCCGTCAGGATTTGACTGCTACTTTTGTCCCTTATTTGGGAGTGAGGAAGTTGGCAACCCTAACTGTAAAAGACATGCTGAGGTGAGATTAACCCCACTTGAACACCGCCCGCCCCCCACCCCCGGTCAGCAAGAATATTGTCAATATTAAACCGGTCCGCAGTGCAAAAAAGGTTGGGGACCCCAGTATAGTGTATACATTTCTCTGAGGTTAAGTGGAACCATTGAACTGTCCTCCCATTTATCAATGCTGCCTTGGCCATCAATGTCAAGATTTCACGCACCACAGCAACACACACACAGAATGCTAGCTGAACTCAGCATCTATGAAAATGAATAAACAGCCGATGTTTCAGTCTGAGACCCTTCATCATAACTCGCTCATGACGTACCTCCACCCCAGCTGGCAGAGTTGGTAAAAGTGCAACTTGGGACAGGTCCATCAGAAGTAGTTTAAAATCAATTCTGACAGCCCAGGGGTTTGGGTGCTTTTCTTTCTCCTAAGTGCATATGTCTCAATGACATGGCATTAAATGTAAATACCTCTCAAACAAGCCACCTCCGAGTGACATGCAGGATCTTATTATGACTGACCTGGGTGTGGGCGTTATGTCTCTCTTTGAATGGTTTGTACGCTCTCCATCTGTGCTGACAACTCGGCCTCGTAAAAAATCAGATGCTAAAGTAATGGAAAGTTTGCCACCCAAAGCATCACAAGGCGTGGGAGGAACTCAAAAAATTGCCAGAAGCACGATAAAACAAAAGTAAAATGGTATTTTTTTTCTTGACACACACAGTGGGTTAACAACACTGTTCATGCCAGAATGAAGCCTTCCTGAGTTTTGTGGCTGTCAACATTTTAGCCATAGGAGCATCTCACCTCCTCAAAGAACCATTGAGCAAGCTAACAGGCTGTTTGATCCAAGTCATCTCCACCAGGGGTTCCCAACCCTTTTTTATGCCATGGACCAATACCATTAAACAAGGGGTCCGTGGATCCCAGGTTGGGAATCCCTGATCTACACTGATCACTGAGAACCTTCTTGTATCAATCCCATCATCCAGCACTTGGCTCATAGCCCCCTGCGTCTACGTGATCCAAATGTCCATTTGCACAATTCCGAAATGCCCCAGATGTAAACACTTTCTCAGGTTTTGCGTTCCATGTACCCACCACTCAGGGTACAGCAAGTCCCCTCAAATCCCCTCTCAGTCTCTTCCTCTTGACCCTAAACCGATGTCCTCTATCTTTACCTACCTTTGACATGGGAAATATTTCCTGCAGTCTACTCCATCTATACCCCTCATTATTTTATACAGCTCAGTCATATTCCTTCTCAACATCCTCCACTCCAGGGAGAAAAGATCGAGTTCCTCTACCCTCTCCTCGTAACTGAAATGCTCCATCCCAGCAGACATCTCGGTGAACCTTCTGCAGATGTTGGAAATCTCAGGGGTGTACTTCAGGGGTATGTGCTTAACCCACTGCTCTACTCTCTATATACACATGATTGTGGCTAGGCATAGCTCAAATACCATCTATAAATTTGCTGACGATACAACCATTGTTGGTAGAATCTCAGGTGGTGATGAGAGGGCATACAGGAACGAGATATGCCAACTAGTGGAATGGTGCCGCAGCAACAACCTGGCACTCAACGTCAGTAAGACAAAAGAGCTGATTTTGGACTTCAGGAAGGGTAAGACAAAGGAACACATACCAATCCTCATAGAGGGATCAGTAGTGGGGAGAGTGAGCAGTTTCAAGCTCCTGGGTGTCAAGATCTCTGAGGATCTAAGCTGGTCCCAACATATTGATGTATTATAAAGAAGGCAAGACAGCGGCTATACTTCATTAGGAGTTTGAAGAGATTTGGCATGTCAATAAATACACTCAAAAACTTCTACAGTTGTACCGTGGAGAGCATTCTGACAGGCTGAATCACTGTCTGGTATGGAGGTGCTACTGCACAGGACCAAAAGAAGCTGCAGAAGGTTGTAAATCTAGTCAGCTCCATCTTGGGTACTAGCCTACAAGTAACATCTGCCAGACGATGCTGAGGATGTTCTACGAGTCTGTGGTGGCCAGTGCGATCATGTTTGCTGTTGTGTGCTGGGGCAGCAGGCTGAGGGTAGCAGACACCAACAGAATCAACAAACTCATTCGTAAGGCCAGTGATGTTGTGGGGATGGAACTGGACTCTCTCACGGTGGTGTCTGAAAAGAGGATGCTGTCTGTAAGTTGCATGCCATCTTGGACAATGTCTCCCATCCACTACATAATGTAGTGGGTGGGCACAGGAGTACATTCAGCCAGAGACTCATTCCACCGAGATGCAGCACAGAGCGTCATAGGAAGTAATTCCTGCCTGTGGCCATCAAACTTTACAACTCCTCCCTGGGAGGGTCAGATACCCTGAGCCAATAGGCTGGTCCTGGACTTATTTCATAATTTACTGCCATAATTTACATATCACTATTTAACTATTTATGGTTCTATTACTATTTATTATTTATGGTGCAACTGTAACGAAAACCAATTTCCCCCAGGAGCAATAAAGTATGACTATGACTAAGTACCCAGGGAGCAGTATCTCAGAAAGGCAGCGTCCATTATTAAGGACCTCCAGCACCCAGGGCATGCCCTTTTCTCACTGTTACCATCAGGTAGGAGGTACAGAAGCCTGAAGGCACACACTCAGCGATTCAGGAACAGCTTCTTCCCCTCTGCCATCCGATTCCTAAATGGACATTGAACCCTTGGACACTATCTCACGTATTAAAATATACAGTATTTCTTTTTTTTTGCACTTTGTAAAATCTATTCAATATACATACACTATAATTGATTTATTTATTATTACTATTTTTATTGTATTTATTTTTTTTTCTCTTCTATATATGGATTGCATTGAACTGCAGCTGCTAAGTTAACAAATTTCACGTCACATGCCGGTGATAATAAATCTGATTCTGATATCCAGAGCAACACGCAACATGCAACACACACACACACAAAATGCTGGAGAAACTCAGCAGGTCAGGCAGCATCTATAGAGGGAAATGAAAGTCGATGTTTCAGGCCGAGACCCTGGTGGGTCGTGGTGGGGAAGGAGTACCAGCTAGGATGTGATAGGGGAAACTAGGTGAGGGGGGAAGATTGATTGGTGAATCTTCTCTGCACCCTCATCACCATTATCACATCCTTCATATACTTTGGTGAGCAGAACTGCATGCTAAGATCTGACCAAGTTGGAGAATAACCTCATACTTCTGTATTCAGTGCTCTGACTAATGAAAGCCAGTATCTCATCAGCCTTCCTAACCACACTGTCTTTTTTCACATTTTCTCATCTCTGTTGAAGTTTCTTTATCCACTCATCTCGAGCCAACAAAAATCAGGCACAATGATTTCCTCTGGATGAGTAACTGGTGCCTAAACCCTCCTCGCATAAAAACATTGTAGAGATTGGCGCTAAATGACTCAATCTCCATTTTCTGAAGATTGTTTTCAGTGGGTTGAATCAAAAGGCTGTGGTCCAAGTCACACACACTGACTAATTTGGCCAGCTCACGTAAATAGCAGGACAGGCCAATGCTGGCTGTTTTCAGACAGATTAAGAAATGAGGAACATGAGAAAGTCTACAGATGCTGGAAATCCAAAGCAGCACATACAGAATGCTGGAAGATCTCAGGAGGTCAGGCTGCGTTTATGGAAATGGATAGACAGTCAGTGTTTCAGGCTGAGACCCTTCTTCAGGACTGAGAAGGAAGGGGGAAGATGCCAGTATTAGAAGGTGGGGGGAGGGGAAAGAGGCTAGTTGGAAGGTGATGGGTGAAGTCAGGTGAGTGAAGAAGGTCAAGGGCTGGAGAAGAAGGAATCTGATAGTAGAGGAGAGTGGACCATGGGAGAAGGGGGAGGAGGAGGGGACCCAGGGGGAAATAATAGTAGTAAAAGGTCAGAGTGGGGAATGGGGGGGGGTGGTGAAATTTGTTTACCGTCAGGAGAAATCAATATTCATACCATCAGGTTGGAGGGTATCCAGACGGAATACAAAGTGTTGCTCCTCCACTCTGAGGGTGGCTTCATCTTGGCACAAGAGGCGGCCGTGGACCAACACATTAGAATGGGAATGGGAACAACAGGAATTCTGCAGATGCTGGAAATTCAAGCAACACACATCAAAGTTGCTGGTGAATGCAGCAGGCCAGGCAGCATCTCTAGGAAGAAGTACAGTTGACGTTTCAGGCCGAGACCCATCGTCAGGACTAACTGAAGGAAGAGAGCCTCTTACTAACTCTTCCTTCAGTTAGTCCTGACGAAGGGTCTCGGCCTGAAACGTCGACTGTACCTCTTCCTGGAATGGGAATGGGAATCGGAACTAAAATGTTTGGTCACCAGGAAGTTCCACTTGTGACAGATGGTGCGGAAGCACCACTTGCTGCTCTGGTAATTTCAACTGGACACCAAAAGGTTCCGTGCCACCAATATTCTGGCCAGGTAGCACCAAAAATAGAATATCTCCCCTTTTGCCTCCCTACAGCTTGCGGCATTAGGGATATAACAGCAAATACTTGTTGCAGAGCAAGCAGCTGTCATTTGGCCAACAGATTTGTGCTAGCTACAAGCACAGCCACCCCCATCATGTCCAATTCCTATTCTCGTTTTCCTGTAGTCCTGTGACTTGGACTCTCGTCCACATTTTGGGGTTAGAAAGTATAGCCAACATTGACTTCGGCAACCAACCTTCAGATCTGAATATGGATTGTAGATTAAATTTAAAATGCAGCTTGGAACAGGAAACATCCAATTGACTTGAGATGTCTGCATGCGCATGAAAGCAATCAACACCCCACCGCATGAATACAACTCCAAGACCACAGTAATTAATACTTATTTTGGGTGTGCTGGTGGGAAGACCCAGGCATTTGAAAACGACATGTAAAGAAGCATAATGAGGGCACTGCAACTACAGAAATGGTCCTGCCACCCATATAATAATGTGTGCTGTAATACTGGGTCAGAGTCTCCCTCTCCCCCTCTCCCTGTAATTTATTGTAGCAAATTAACTTATTAGCACATTTTTGGAATATGGGAAGAAACTGGCACACCTAGGGAAAATGTAAATGGTGGCAGAGAGGACATGCAAACTCCACAAAGTGAAGCAAACCCAAGGTTCCTCCACTCCTCCAGATGTGCTCAGGGCAACCAAATTCTCTAGCAACGCAGCTAGGTCATGCCACAGCAAATCATTACAAGGAAACTTAATAATTTCTGAGATGTGTAACTAGGTCCCATAACCTCACAAATCTGTTCAGCTTATATATTTCTATGGGAAGCAACCACAGATGCTGATGATGTGGAAGAAAGCCTCTGCATCCATGGCAGCTCTAGTCTTATCCCATCTTTCAGCTCGTGGCCATTGTGAGTGCCTTTTTAAGTTCCTGCGCCAACCACTGCTTCAGGATCCAAGCTCCAGACACAAGAGAGCACATAATCATGGATCTGACATGAACTTGACGTGCTTTTAAAGGTCTATGTTAACCAGATATACAAATAATAGATGAAGCCTCACTCAAAACCCTCTTTGCTATAATATAATCAAGCAGTACAGTTTATACCCTTTCTGAGTAAATTGACACAAGCCACGTCAATCTCTTCTCGTTGCAAACGACTGCACCGTGCTGTGTAACGTCATAAATTCAGATAGCATATTGCAATCAAAGGCACGGCTGGTCTGAGAGATTGCTTTGATAACCGCCACGGGATCATTCTCAGAATATGGAATTGAATTATACAAACACTGATAAGCACCTTCTGCTTCACTCTGTGGCTCACTGTTGTCGCCATAGCAACAGCTCAACTGCCTTTAGTACAATTGTTTGTTTCAGTTTTCCCGGTGCACTGCACGACTGTGTTCAACCTGACAAGGATTCTTAAAGATCAAACACTTTGTGACCATGTCAAGTAAGCCCCCCACCCCAACCAGATCAAGGAAGAGTGAGACAAACCCTCTCTCTTAAGAGAGTTGAGATGTTTATACTTTATACTTTGTTGTCGCCAAACAATTGGTACTAGAACGTACAATCATCACAGCGATATTTGATTCTGCGCTTCCCACTCCCTGGATTACAAATATTAAATATTAAAAATAGTAAATATTAAAAATTTAAATTATAAATCATAAATAGAAAATAGAAAAATGGAAAGTAAGGTAGTGCAAAAAAACCGAGAGGCAGGTCCGGATATTTGGAGGGTACGGCCCAGATCCAGGTCAGGATCCATTCAGCAGTCTTATCACAGTTGAAAGAAGCTGTTCCCAAATCTGGCCGTATGAGTCTTCAAGCTCCTGAGCCTTCTCCTGAAGGGAAGAGGGACGAGAAGTCTGTTGGCTGGGTGGGTCGTGTCCTTGATTATCCTGGCAGCACTGCTCCGACAGCGTGCGGTGTAAAGTGAGTCCAAGGATGGAAGATTGGTTTGTGTGATGTGCTGCGCCGTGTTCACGATCTTCTGCAGCTTCTTTCGGTCTTGGACAGAACAACTTCCATACCAGGTTGTGATGCACCCTAGAAGAATGCTTTCTACGGTGCATCTATAAAAATTAGTGAGGGTTTTAGGGGACAGGCCAAATTTCTTTAGTTTTCTCAGGAAGTAAAGATGCTTTGTGACCGCATCAGGTAAGCTCCCAACCAGATCAAGGAAGAGTGAGACAAAACCTTCTCTTGGAGATGAGATGCTTTATAACTGCATCAAATAACCTCCCCACCAGATCAAGGAACAGCGAGACAAAACCCCTCTCTTAGAGATGACACATTTTGTGACCACATCAAGTGAGCTCCACCAACTAGATTAAGGAAGAGAGACACAATGCCTCATCCCTCTCCAGTTCCCAAGACAAATGAGCTAAGCATAATCTGAGAAATTATATTCATTCTGGCTGTGAGAAAGGAGAAAGTTCACAAGTTTAAGATCTTGTAGGAAAAACTCAGCAATACTAAAAAAAATACAGAGGATCAATGCAAAACATAACTAGAAACAGACAATCTGGATTTCAGAACATTATGTTTGATGACACTAGTAGGTCCTTTGAGAAGTTACAGATGGGAGACACACAGTGAATGTTCAGACATGGACTTCAAAGAGGAATCACACAGGTTACAACAGCCTCCAAGAAAAATGCACAAAAAAATAAGATTAGAAGAGAGGAATCAAAGGAATAGGCAGCACAGTCCTGTATTCTGTGATGGTTCCTGCTCAGACCACAAATTAAAATATAAATACAGGCAGTTAATAAAAGCAAAGTAAATAATTCCAAGGTTCAAAGTAGGAGGAGCCAGAGATAGGGTGGTGGAATAAACAAGAGTAAATCACAAAGTTTGCAGTGCTTATAGGAAACATTACATCTGGCTTACACATCATCCCATCTACCAACAGACCTGAAAATTCTCCCCTTTCAAGTGCCTTCCCTGCTTTCTTTTTGATGCCAAAAATGAATTAAATCCACTACCATCCAGACAGAGCATTTTAGACCACAGCCATTCAGTGTATTAAAAAATTCTTTAGTCACCTTCATTCTCAAAACCACCAATGTGAATGGCTTTTATCCAGGGACTAAAAACTTGGTGATTTTAAGTGTATTTAACAGATCCTTTTGCAAACTCAACTGTAGAAAGAATAATCCCAACTTCTCCAGTCCATTCCCATTCAAATTCCCAGGAAATCACTCCAGTAAATCTTTTCTGCAGGTTTCCCAAAATTCTTACATCCAAGAATAACCCCACAAACGAACACAATAAACCACTCT
Organism: Mobula hypostoma; assembly: GCF_963921235.1. NCBI lineage: Eukaryota > Metazoa > Chordata > Chondrichthyes > Myliobatiformes > Myliobatidae > Mobula > Mobula hypostoma. Next base: position 106,422,663 of record NC_086107.1, read on the forward strand.
GGTCCGAATGAGCAGCTGAAGAAGATTCATCGTCACTTCCAAGCTTTGTCCTCTAAACCCTGGTACAGTATATATAACCCTCAGGAAACCATGTGCCAGTTTCTCGACTGCTCTGCCACTTTCAATGAAATACGCATAAATAGCCCCAGAACTCTTGATTCCTGCATCTATTTTATAAACATTCCTATCAAAATTGAACACACTGTATTTCACATAACTAAACTGAATCTATTCATTCCACAACTCAGGTGTTTCCTTACAGCGTCACAATTCTTGAAAGCGTCTGGTTCTGTGTCACCATGCAACCTACCATCTCACTTTCAAGGACTCTACAACTCAAGCTCTCAGTATTATTTATTTACCTTTTCTTAAAATCAGGTGCACAATTTGTCCTCTTTTGAACATCGGTTGTCAGTCTTTGCTTGTGTGTAGTTTTTCCATAAAAATCAATGGTACTACTTTATTTTGCCTGGCCAAACAAGGGGCTTGGACCTGGTGGGAAAGTGTTCAACAACGACATCTATCTTGGAATGTTCTGTGGCAGATGGAACCGCTCCGCATTTCTTTTCCATGCAGAGCAGCGTATGATCTGCTCCCAACACCTGCCAACCTCAGCACCTGGTATGAAGATAAGACAGACAGGTGTGCTGCTTGTGGCGAGAAGGGAACACTTCAACATACTTTGAGTGCATGCAGAGTCAATCTTTCCAGCGGCATGTACACTTGGAGACGTAACAACGTTCTCAAAGTTGTAACGGAAGCGGTTGAGCAGAGAGTACTGCAGCACAACTTATCTCATGCCCCGTGCTGCACAGAACATCGCATATCATTTGTGGAAGAAGGCTCCAAGACAAGGGTGTACAGCGCAGGCTCACGATCAAGCATACTTTCTTCAGCCAATGATTGGCGTGTCAAGGCTGACCTGGATGGGAAAGGCAGTTTCCCGGAGCAAATAGTTTTCACCACATTGCGTCCAGATATAATCGTATGATCTGACACCAGTAGGTAAGTGGTTATTGGTGAACTCACAGTCCCCTGGGAAGACAACATCAATGAAGCCCATGAGCGCAAGTTAACCAAGTATGCAGAATTAAGATCAGAGTGCAGAGACAGAGGGTGGAAGGTCTCATGCCATCCATTCGAAGTAGGTTGCTGTGGTTTTATTGCGTTCACTTTCCAGAAGTGGCTGCGTGACTTTGGCTTCACTAGAAGAGAGATCAAGTCAACCAGCAGGGCTGCAGCTGAGGCGGCAGAGAAAAGATCAGCATGGGTGTGGACCAAGTATGTCCAGAGGGGCAGATAGTCAGACAGTGTATACATGTCTTGCAAACCCTTCAGTAGTTGCATAGACACCTGAAGAGCAGACCATCTGTTGGATGGAAGTGACCAACAACTCTGATAGAGGCAGATGCCAAGTTTTTAAGCTCACCAGTGGGAGGTGGTGCTTTAGCACTGCTGGCCCACCACCTCAAGGGAGTCTTGATCATAAGCGGGCCGAAACTCCTGAAGACAGGTGGCAGATCAACTGATGATCCCACTGGTGATAGCACAGGACAGTTAACATCTTAGTCCACGTGTGTTTTAACTCTTTTTATGTAAATGCCTGTAAGAAATAGGGGGAGGGGGTTTCTGCTCAAAGGGCCAAAAGGGTCTTCTCTGAGCTGCATCTCTAAACCAGCGGTTCCCAACCTTTTTATGCCAAGGACCAATACCATTAAAGCAAGGTGTCCGTGGACCCCAGGTTGGGCACCCCTGCTCTTAGTAAATATTAAAATGAATCATAATTTAGTACATGGTGACATACATGTACTTTGATCTTTGAAATTCTAAAATCTGCACACCTAGTCAGTAATTGCTCTAATACCAACCCCAGGAAACTCAACTCATTCTATACTTCAAGTGATCTCTTTCACCACTCATACTTCCCTGTCACCCAGCTTGTTTTCGATCCACAATGCTACTAAACTCCCTTTTGTTTACAGCTTGCCCCACCCTAACATCAAGGCTAAATTTCTACAAAGGCTAAATCTCCCAAATTTCTACAGATGTACCGTGGAGAGCATTCTAACGGGCTGCATCACTGTCTGGTATGTTGGGTGGGGGAGTCAATGCACAGGATTTAAGGAAGCTGCAGTGTTGTAAAAACAGCCATCTCTATCATGGGCACTAGCCTCCGTAGTAACAAGGACGTCGTCAAAGAGCAATGCCTCTGAAAGACAGCGCCCATTATTAAGGACCCCCATCACTCAGGACATGCCCTCTTCTCTGCTACCATCAGGAGGAGGTACCAGAGCCTGAAGGCACACACTCAATGATTCAGAAACAGCTTCTTCCCCTCTGCCATCTGATTTCTGAATGGACACTGAACCCATGAACATCACCTCTACTTTTGTTAGTTCCTTTTTTTTTTGCAGTCTATTATTATGTATTGCACTGTACCGCGACTGCAAAGTTAACAAATTTCACAGATTATGCTGTTGATATTTAACCCTATTCTGATTCTGGGAAACTGACTGCTCTGTAATGGTTTTACCCAGAATTTCATTTTGAACAAAAATGTACACTTTGAAGGCTCCACAACTCACAAAACACTTTTGCACCCATAGATGTTTGGAAATTTAAGGACAGTCCCTCTAGAATTTCCTCACTTACTTCCCTTAGAAACCCAAGATGTTTCCCACCTGGACCAAGTGATTTATCTGCTTTTAGGACAGTTATCCCTTCCAGTTTGTCCCTTTTATTAATTTCCAGCCACTTGAAAATCTCAAGTATAATTTCCTTTGTTGAAACACCCTCATCTTCCTTATTGAAGACTGAAGTAAATTGTTCATTTAGTACCTCAGCCATCTCCCTTTATGGGTAGATTTACACTCAGTGGCCACTTTATTAGGTACACCTGCCCGTTAATGCAAATATCTAATCAGCCGATCATGTGGCAGCAACTCAAAACACAAAAGCATGCAGACGTGGTCAAGAGGTTCAGTTGTTGTTCAGACCACAAGAAATGTGATCTAAGTGACTTTGACTGGAATGATTGTTGGTGCCAGACAGGGTGGTTTGAGTAACTCAGGAACTGTTGACCATCTGGGGTTTTCACTCACAACTATCTCTAGAGTTTACAGAGAATGGTGTGGAAGAAAAGCAAAAACCCATAACCAGTCAATGTCAGCTCTGTGGGCGAAAATGCTTCGTTAATGAGGGGGCAGGGTCAGAGGATAATGGCCAGACTGATTCAAGCTGACAGGAAGGCGACAGTAACTCAAATAACCATGTGTTGCAACAGTGACGTGCCAAAGAATATTTCTGAACACACATGTTGAACCTTGAAGCGGATGAAAAGCAGAAGACCGTGAACAAACACAGTGGCCACTGAGTGCATTTTCTAGTCTTTGAACAGTCCCACCTCTCCTCTTTCAACATTTCAGTTCCTATGACTATAGAATATTTTTGGGATCTTGTTTAAAAATACTCTCTGCCTCTCATTTCCTCTTTTTACATCCACTCTGCGTGTTCTGTAATGAGCTTGGTTCACACAAGTTTTGACACCATGGTATCTGTCATTTCTTCTTTTACCAGTTGCACTTTACTCTATCTTTTTGACTGTAGCTAAAACATCTCCACCACATAAAGGTGTCAACCGTTCAATTAAGAGTTTCCCTTTAATTGAGGGTTGATTCAAATTTATCTGGGCCAAAATATAACTCCTTCCAAATGACTACATTTACCTTTGAGTGACCCACACCTTTTCCCATAGTTATTCTGAAGCCCATTGATCACGATCGCTGTTTCCTATATGTTCCCCACTTCATTTCTTGGTTCATCTCCTAGAAATGTTTGTCAGTAGGACCAAAGAACTGATTGTGGACTTCAGAAAGGGCAAGATAAGGGAACAGACACCAGTCCTTGAAAGGGTCAGATGTGGAAAGACTGAGCAATTTCAAGTGCCTGGGAGTCAAACATCTGGCACAACATATCAATGAAACTACAAAAGGCATGACAACCCGAAACCTATATTTCATTGGGAGTTTGAGGGAGATTTGGTATGTCATCAAAAAAAAACTCAAGTATTTCAACAGATGTACTGTGAAGAGCATTCTGACAGGCTGCATTACCGTCTCGTACAGGGGATAGGGAGCTACTGCACAGGATCAAAATAAGCTGCAGAGTTGTACATTTAGTCAGCTCCACCATGGGCAATAGCCTCCGTAGTATCCAGAACATCTTCAAGGAGTGATGCCTCAACGGGGGGGGGGGGGGGCATCCATCATTAAGGACCCCCCCCCCCATCACCCAGGGCATGTCTTGTTCTCATCACTACATCAGGAAGGAGGTACAGGAGCCTGAAGGCACACACCCAACAATTCAGGAACAGCTTCTTTCCCTCTGCAAACCAATTTTGAATGGACATTGAAATCATGAACACTACCTCAATACTTTTATTTTATACTCCTTAATTAACTATTAAATCTATATTTACTATAATTCAGTGGTCTCCAACCTCCGCAACGCGGACCGATACACTGCTGCGGAGAATGCAGTGGTGCAGCAGTAGTTGGAATGCACTCCGCACATCTTTAAGAAAAAAGCCGAAATAAACAAGCTAATTAATTAGCTGCCGCCCAGCACGTAAATGTCCTCTGATCTGGGCCGACATTTACGTGCTGGGTGGCACCTAATTAATTAGCTTGTTTATTTCGGCTTTCTTCTTAAAGATGTGCTGGGTGCGTACCGACTACCGCTGTACCACTGCATTCTTCGTGGCAATGTATCGGTCTGCTGCCTGGAGGTTGGGACCACTGCAGTAATTAATAGTTTTTTCTTATTATGTTATTGCATTGTATTGCTGCCGCAAAGACAACAAATTTCACAACATATGCCAGTGACTTTAAACCCAATTCTTATTTGGGATTCCGTTTTGGTCCAAAAATCCAACAAGGAAATTCTGTAGAACACTCCATAAATTCTACTCCATTTTGCCCCTCATTATGTCTGTAATGGATAGCTGAAGTTCATTAGTACTCTGACTTTTGCACATCTCTGCAGTTTTCTAAAGATTGAAGATTAGCTTTATTTGTAAATTGAAGAATCGAAACACAGTGAAATGCATTGTTTTGACGTAACGATCAACCTAGTGTGAGAACTGTGCTGGGGGCAGCCTGTAAGTGCCCAGCGCCAGCTCATCATGCCCACAATTCACTAACCCTAACGCTTTGGAGTGTGGGAGGAAACTAGAGGATCCAGAAGACAATCCGTGCGGTCGTGGAGGGAACCTACAAACCCCTTACGGACAGTGGCGGGAATCGAACCCTGATTGGTGACCGCTGTTGCTGTAAAGCGATCGCACTGACTGTGAAGCTACCGTGCCTCCTGCTAGCTCGATTATCTACTTCATTCCCAGCAGTTAGGAATTTCACCAGCCTGTTTCCTTTCAGTCTATTATTATTCCCATCACTATTCACTCTGCCTCCAAGATTTGTGTCATTACAAATATAGAACAGAAACGTCTCAGTATAATTGCTCCTCTATTGTTTCTCCATTCTAAACACACAGATTGAATCCTTGATTACTCCAGGACATCCTCTCTCCAGCTCTACAGTATTCTCAAGTAATACCACTACGCCCTCTTCTTCCTTCCCCACCGTTTGCTGAACAACGTGTATACAAAAATATTTAGAGACCATAATTTTCTTTTTAGCCAGTTCTTTGTTATTGCCAGTGTTGTAACCTCATATGGTAAATTGTCTCTGCAACTTCCCAATCTTGTTTAATACAGCTCTATTACGTGCCCCCACTGTCAACAGATCCCCAAATCTTTGCAATATCAAAAAACTTCTGATTTCTTGTTGCCCTCTTCTAATCCTATTTTCCTACGTGTGTGCCCCTGCAAAATTAGCTTAAGCATCTCCGAATGCCCATCCTGTGAGGACATTGCATCTCCAAAGAGCTGGACTAATCAGTCTGGCTAATGTAGGTTCCATCAGTCTCCACCCTTTTTTGTTGCTGCCTGCGTGATTTGTTGGGGTTGTTTTTTGTGCCGGGGAGGGGGTTTGATGATTTTCTTTGAGTGGGTTCCATGACTTTCTTTTTTTCATGACTGCCTGTGGGGAAAACAAATCTCAGGGTTGTATACTGCATACGTAATTTAATAATAAATATACTTGGACTCTTTGAAGCAGACTGAGATCTGGTGCCAGTGTTCCAGAAATAAAAATCACTCCCTCATGGACGAACTCTCCCACTGCAGTTAACCGTGTTAGCCTCTGGCTTTTTTTTTAAAACAGGGAGTAATCCCAACATTTAACTACCTTTGAAGTCCTATTTCTTTCTTAATCCTCAAAAATTACATGCTGGATCTTAATATTTTTCTACCTATGGAGATGGTATGGATGTGGACATTCTTTGTCTGGTAATTCCGCCGTGGTGGTTTGCATATTCTCAAGCACACTCTGATATGAAGCACAGATCAAAAACCACAAGAAACAGAAGCAGATTTAGGCCTTGTGTCTGCCCTGCCATGCCATTATGGCTGATTTATTATCCCTCTCAACCCCATTCTTCTGCCTTCTCCCCGTAACCTCTGATACCCTGACTAATCAAAAACCAATAACTTCTGCTTTAAATATACCTAATGACTTGGCCACCACAGCGGTCTGTGGCGATGAATTCTGGATTCAACACCTTCTGGCCAAAGAGAGTCCTCCTCTGCACCTCTGTTCTATTCTGAGGCTGTGCCATCTGGTTCTGGACTCCCCCACTACAGGAAACACCCTCTCTATGTCCACTCTACCTAAGCCTTTCAACACATGATTGGTTTCAACGAGATTCCTCCCTCATTCTTCTAAACTCCAGTGAGTACAGGCCCAGAGTCATCAAACACGCTTCATACATTAACCCTGTGATTCCTGAAATAATTCCTGTAAATTAATCTCGCATTCTTCAATGAGTTGGCTTGATCCCTACTGATTATTTTTGCAGCTTGTTGTGAAATGGAGAAGCATCCAGCTGGTGCCTCAACGACAACGTTAAACAATGCCCTTTAACCAAGGAAATTTTTGCTGCACGGAACTCATAAGGTATAGATCACTCATTGTGTAAATGAATGGGTTCTGTTCTTGCAGATGTCCTGTTAAAGAGGTGGATAATAGGTACTTTGTCAGTAAAGGTGTCAAAGGGTAGAAGGCAGGTGAATGGAGTTGAGAGGAATAACGTCAGCCATGATCAAACAGCGGAGGAGTCTGTATGACCTAATTCTGCTTCAATTTGTAATGGTCTTATGGTTTAAGCCTCGCAGCAAACTTTTACAAATGTTTTTTTTCTCTTTTTGGCTGTGACCCTGATTGGGACATCATCCCCCTACATTATTTCAAAAATACTTATCAAAGTTTTGCTGGGAGATTTTTTCCCTTTTACATCCAACAGTGTTGAGAACAGGGCCATGGCTTAATACCCAACTTAAAATGTAGCAGCTCCAACAGCCAAAGCTGGTCTCTGTAGCGGAACTTGAATCTAAGAGCTTCTGTCGAAGCTCGGATTTGGCAGAGGGATGGGTCGGGGGGGGGGGGGTGGAGAAGAGAATGAAAGATGCTGAGTCTCAACCAACAATACTCTAGGAGTATATGCAAGATTTAGAGCAGGAGGCAAAGGCAAATGAGTTTGAAAATGTTGATAGCTGTAGTGCAGGCAGAAATTGTATCAATATTTGGATTGTTTTCCAGAGATAAATGGTTAAAAAAAGAGAATAAAATATACACGAGAACTGATGTAGGTGTACAAGATACTAAGAGGCACAGATCAAGTGGGTAGCCAAAGACTTTTTTTTCCCAGGGGTGGAAAAGGCTAATACCACAGGGCATAATTTTAAGGTGATTGGTGGAAAGCATAGGAGAATATCAGAGGTAAGTTCTTTGTACAGAGGGTGAAGAGGTGTTGGTAGAAGCAGATAACTGGGGGCACTTAAGAAACTTAGACATATGGAAGATAGAAAAATGGAGGGCTATGTAGGACGGAGGATTAGATTGATCTTAGAGTTGGTTAAAAGGTCGGCACAACATCATTGGCCAAGGAGCCTGTACTATGCTGTGTGCTCTATGGATCCTATGAACTGTGTGTACATAATAAGACAAGGTAGCCCTGAGGACAGAATAACAAGGCTTTCAAAGAACATTTGTTCATTATGTGCTATGTCCTTCCCATGACCATGATTGTTCTTGACAAATTTTTCTGCAGAAGTAGTTTGCCATCGCTGCCTCTGGGCAGTGTCTTTACAAGACGGGTGACCCCAGCCATTATCAATACCCTTCAGAGAATGTCTGCCTGGCGTCAGTGGTAGCATAACCATGACTTGTGATACGACCATCCACCACCTGCTCCTACGGCTTCATGTGACCCTCATCGGGGGGCTAAGCAGGTGCTACACCTTGCCCAAGAGTGACCTGCAGGCAAGCGGAGGGAAGGAGCGACTTACACCTTTGTTGGCAGCGATGCACCTCCACCACAAGAACATTAATCAAAATAAACTGACCGTCCAAAAAAAGAGGTCTCAGGAGTTAATAGATGTTCAGTTAAGCAGTTGGGCTTACAGGCCTCAGGTAGAACTATAAGCAAATTCTAGAGTTTAGGGTTTTGCCAAACTAAGGCAAACTGCCTACGTGGATATCTTTGCTGGAAAGGATTATTGCTGCTTGTTTTTCCATCAAGGGAGAAGGAAGATGTGTTATTATGTGTGCATAATAAAGAACTTCAGTTCCCAGTGGACGATGTGAGGAGTTCACCTGGAATTGGAAGCTACAATGGTGACCTGGTTGCACAGGCAAGAGTTAAGCAGCAGTTCAGTAATAAAATGCTCTAAGGTAAACCCACACCATGTTTGTCTTTATAAAGAAAAAAACACATGTTCGAAAGACGTGATGTATATGCAGTGATCTGAATTGAGAGGAATTCACAGAAGGTTCAACAGAGGGTATTGCAAGTTACATATGGGGCATGAGAAAGCCTGAAAGAGAATAACTCTCAGGGTTTGGATACTGGGAAGCAGTGCTGTTCAAAGAATATGGGGTGGACGGGTGTCCAGGACAGAACTGGTTTGGCTGAGTTTGTCTATGAAAGCTGTTGGTTGGGAAGCCATTCAAGATTGCATCAAGAGTCAGTGGAATGTGAGCTTCAATAACAGATGGGTTGAGGTTGGACATGGAATGACGCGCTGATAAAAGGTGGCAGACTTCCTGATGCACAATTAGGAAGACAACTCATGTGCAAAATAAATGCTAAGCCTTGCTGGCCCAGACAAACTGTGGAGAGGACGTTTCTTATAGTGGGGGGAGTCCAGGACAGGAGGGTAAGCTTCAGAATACGAGGACCTCCCCTTTAGAACAAAGATGAGGAAGAATTTTTTTAGCCAGGGGGTTGTAAATCTGTGGAGGTAAAGACATTGAGTATATTTAAAGCGGAGGTTAATAGGTTCTTGATTAGTAAGGGCATCAAAAGGCTAGGGATAAATACAGGAGAATGGGTTGAGGATAATAAATCAGCCATGATGGAATGGCTGAGCAGACTTGATGAGCTGAAAGGCCCAATTCTGCTCCTGTGTCTTCTAGTCTTAAGGCTATTTCCTCATAGTACTAAATTTAGGAGGATGAGGGGCACAGGAATGACCTTACCAATAAATCCCTCCTGTTTAGTGACCGTTTAACCTACGGGCCAGTGCGTCTTTAGACTGTGTTGAGGAGGCTGGGGCACCCGGGGAAGACCCATGTATTCCACAGGGAGAGTGTACAGGCTCATCTTAGAGAAGCGCCAGAATTGTACTCCAAACGCCCTGAGCTGTGGTAGCAGCGCGCTGGCCGCGATGCTACTGTGGCACCAAGGTGGAGGTTAATAGGTCCCTGATTAGTCAGGGCATGACGGGATATGGGGAGAAGGCAAGAGAATGGGGTTGAGAGAAAATGGATCAGCCATGATGAAATGGTGGAGCAGACTCGATGGGCCAAATGGCATGGTTCTGCTCCTACATCTTATGGTCTCGTGTCACAAATACCACCCTGACTTAGAGATATTTAACTATAAACAGGAGAAAGCGCAGATGCTGGAAACCCAAAGCAACACACGCAAAACGCTGGAGGAACTCAGCAGGTCGGGCAGCGTCTATGCAAATGAATGAACAGTCGATGTTTCGGACCAAGGCCCTACTTCAGGACTGGAAAGGAAGGGGGATGACACCAGTGGGTGGGTGGAAGGAAGGAGGATAGCTGGGTGGTGATATTCCTTTGTTGTTGCTGGGTCTAATTTCTGGAGCTCATTCTTCAATAGAGTGCCTTCACTAACACAGATCTGCAGGATTTAAGAAGGCAATGCGTTATCATCTCCTCTTGAGTAATCAAAGGCAGCCAATGGAAGCCTACTCTCCCCCCCCCATCCACAGCTAGAGATGTGCATATTTATTTTAAATTTCCTGTAAAATAGGAGGCCATTTGGCCTATCAAGTCAACGTATGTTCTCAGACCAATATCCTGGGTATGCAGGAATAGCTAATCTTTGATCTTACAGGTGCTGTCTATGTGGAGTTTGCAGAGGCTTCCTGTGGCCTTGTGGGTTTTTCCTGGCTGCTCGTGTTTTCCCCACGTTGAAAAAACATGGTGATAAAGTAGTTGCAAATTACCCCTGGGGCAGGAAAAACAAAGGGGAGTTGATCAGTGCATGAAAGAGAATAGCACCAGGGGAATGGCACTGCTGTGCTGGCATAGACCCAATGGGTTGAATGATGCCGTTCTCTGCTAGAACGTGTAAAACGAAGGCCTTTTTGCAGAGGGGAAATCTTTGGCCTGCTGATTGATTAGATGGTGGGGATGGGACTGATGTGGAACTGAAGAAAAACTTTTCCAGTGCAGGTCTCAACTCACAGCCTAACAAGATTATGGGGCAGAAACCCTTGCCACATATAAAAAGGAGGTGCTGAACACTCAAGACCATAATCTGTAAAGCAATGAGGTGAGAGTGAGGTAGTTTGATTAATTAAAACGGCAATTATTGGGCCAAACGAACACACGGGGCCAAATGGTTTTCTTCCGCACTGTCTTTTTCTATGATTTAAGATCGAAGTTTACCCCGCGATTTCGCTTCTCGTTCATACCTCCTTTAGGGTGCCACAGTAACGTGGCGGTTGGCATGATGCTATCAGAGTTCAATTCTGATGCCGGCTGCAAGAAATCTGTACATCCTTCCCACGAAAGCACGGGTTTCCTCTGGGTGCTCTGGTTTTCTCCCACGTTCCGGAGACATACCAGTTAGTAGCTTAATTGGTCATTGTAAGTTGTCCTGTGATTAGGCTAGGGTTAAATAGGTGGGTTGCTAAGCAGTGTGTCTCACTGGGCCGGAAGGGCCTGTTCCACACAGTATCTTTAAATAGATATTGAGGGAAGAGGAGAGGGAAGGGAAAGACAGCACAGGAATATGAACGGACACTGAGCACAGAGTGTGGAGAACACAAGAAAACAAGGGATGGAGGAAAACAGGAAGTTGAAGAATTCTTTCTCTAAGCAATACCCTGAGGTGCCTTGGGTCACTGCTGTCTGTTACAGACACAGTGTGTATTGTAGATTCTGATTTGCTAAAAAGGTGCTGGCAAAACACAGTCACAAGCAGAAATAAGGGAGCATTGGAAGAGCAGCAAAGAGGTCAGATAATGGTAATCTGAAAAAGCTGGAAACGCTCATCAGGTCAAACGGTATCAGTGGTGAGCAAGCAGAATTGGCATTTCATGAAATTTCCCGATGAAAAGTCATCAGCCTGGAAAGCTGTTTCTCCCTCTACAGATGGAATCAACCTGAATATTTCCAAGATTTTCTGATTTTATATCAGATATTAAATTTGACTAGACACATTTCGGCCTTCTGGACCCAACAATGAATTCAACTACTCCAAGTAATCACTCTTTCCAGGCTGGTGGCTCATTTCCAGGGCTCAGTGCTTTTTCTTATCCTCTCTGCTGGCAATTTCAGATTTCACTGCTCATATTCAGCACCTTTGTTATTCCAGTTATTCACCATCTTCTAGATCAGGGGTACCCAACCTGGGGTCCACAAACCCACTGGTTAATGATAGGGGTCCATGGCATAAAAAAGATTGGGACCCCCTGTTCCAGCTGGACTATTACTACTTACATCAATCACTGTCTCCTGATCACACAATCAATATCATCTCTTTCATTCGCCCCATTCTTCTCTGCAAAGTAACATGTTTTCTTTTGATTTCAAATTCAGATGAAAGGTAATGAATGCTAACCCTCTCACCATACGTACAGGGGAAGCGTGGCAGCAATAGGGATCAGTGTATTACAGTGCCCCTTCCCAGAGGACCTTGTCGTTGGGTTCAGAGGCTTGCGCGCCTCAGTGACCTGGAGGGCGATGTTGGCTGGAATCAAGGCCTTTGTCCTTTGGCTCTGGGTAAGGTCACCCATGCCAAACAGGTCAAAGGGTAGAGGCCAGACTAAGAGTGGTCCACCGGTCCTCCAGGGTCAGGGGTTCAGCTCTGACTGGTCAAAATTAAAAGAAGTTGTGACAGAAACAGCAATGAAGGAACCTTCGATACAGACGGAGATGGAGAACCTCCATTGCTGTCCGAAATGCCAGCGGCGTGGCGGGCAGTAAATAACTGTAACAGTGTCAGCGACCTTGGTTCAATTCCTGCCGACGTCTGCCAGCAGCCTGTACGTTTTCCCCGTGGGTTTCCTCCGGGTGCTCCGGTTTCCTCCCAACATTCCATAGACGCACGGGTTGGTAGGTTAGTTGGTCACGTGGGTGTGATTGGGCAGTGCCAGCTCATGGGCTGGAGGGGCCTGTTATCGTGCTGTATCCCCACAAAAGGTAAATAAATGTGTACGCACACCCAACGCTCTTGGCTTTTAATTCTAATTCTTTGCATCAGCAGTATTTTGCTTTCACATCCTCGTGCGCTATAAGTTGCTTTTGAAACATCACTGAAATGACAAAGCAACATACACACACACAGCTGGAGGAGCTCAGCAGGCCAGGCAGCATCTACGGAAATGAATAAACAGTCCGACAGTTCAGCCAAGATGCTTCTTCAGGACTGAGAAGGGGGGAGACGCCAGAATAAAGAGGTGGGGGTGAGGGGAAAGAGGCTAGCTGGAAGGTGATAGGTGAAGGCAGGGCGGGTGGGAAAGGTAAAGGTCTGGAGAGGAAGGAATCTGACAGGAGAGGAGAGTGGACCGTAGGAGAAAGGGGAGGGGAACCACGGGGAAGTGAAAGGCAGGTGAGGAGAGCTAAAAGCCAGAGTGGGGAATAAGACAAGGGGAGGGGGAAGGATTTTTTTAATCTGGCAGGAGAAATCAACTTTCATGCCATCGGGTTTGGGGCTATCGGGACGGAATACAAGGCGCTGCTCCTGCACCCCCAGGGTGACCTCATCTTGGCACAAACGGTGGGGTCATGGACCGACAAGTCGCAATGGAAATGGGAATCAAAATTGAAGTGCTTGGCCACCGGGCAGTTCCACTTTTGGCGGACAGAGTGTAGCTGAAATGTACCATGGGGGGGGGGGGGGAGAGAAAGGACTTGAATTTTTAAAAATACACCTTTAAGACAAACCAAAACAACTTTAACTCAGTGAAGACTATCGAAGTTCAATCCATACAAGAACTTCATGATTAGGAGCTCTTTAACATCTACCCTAGAAAGAAGATGGAATCTGGGTTTATATTTTTTCCCCCAAAAAAGGCAGCACTTTTCAGTGAAATCCTTTCAAATTACACTAAGAGAGTACAAAGCACATCACCGGAATGTAATTTGAACCCACTATCTTCTGCTTTTCAGCTCCCCACTGGGTAATGGTCAATCTGAGCATAATCATTACACAGCAACTCCACAATTTAATCTACATACAAACAGGATTCAGACACGTCCCCTCCCTTCTGTTTCAAGTACCTCTGAAAAATCTCCTGCAGCGTCTCACGGGTGAATGCCCTCCCATCCTGGAAGACATTGTTGAGAGCGTGAAGCGCACACAGCTCCCTCCTCTGCTTCTCGTGGTAAATCAAAGTGGGCGGCTGCACTTCAGAGTCCAGTTTTAACTTGTCTCCTTTCCAGGGGACGCAGCTCATTTTTCAGTTCAGTAAAGCGAACTGTCTGAAGGGTGGCCAAGCTTCAAGGAAAGGTACACCCCAACCACAGTTCACATTCCAGGACCCTTATAGTCATGTTAAGACTTCTGAGCAGTAACACTGATTATCTTCACAATTCCACAGCATTCAGACAAAAGCTGAGACATTCAAAACCTCGTCATGGTGACTTTCTCGTTCTTAAAAAATATACTGCTCGACTCCAATGAAGAAAGGTCATAAATTAGAAGAATCTTTTAAGGACACTTTCCTCCAACAAAGAGAAAGCTTAAGATGGAAGTCAGTGTTTTGTTCCCAGCAGGTTAGCCATTCCAATGCTGTATCTATAATCTCTCAATAAGGCTTTTGTTGTGAGAATATTCTTAGTTGCAGAGGGATCTGTCTTTCTTGTTGCATTCTTCTCAGATGTTTAGACCATCCCATTGATCGACCTTGTAGCTTCTGTGCTTGTTCCTCTGGTTGACATGCCCTGGGACTTCAACAGGGTCTTCCTGATAGCCTCAGCTCACCCTGGGACTCCACCTCCTCCACTGTAAAAACACTACGTTCCCCCTCTGCTCTGGTACCCAAACTAGGATCACTAACTGCAGAGAATGTTCTGGAACTGCCCACTACCCTGGCAATTGCTCTTGGGATCTCCTTCCACATCAGCGCACCACCCCTCCCCCGGGAATCAGTCTCGGGACTCCCCCCCCTCCCCTGGTGGTCACGCTGGGGACCCCTCGGGAACTGCTATCGGCCCTTCTCCTCCCTAGGGATCTCACTATCGATTGGGGATCACTCCGTGGACCCCACTCTCACCATATATTACCCACTACACTCCCCTGGGAATCAACCGGGGCCTCCGCTCTCCCCTGGGTTCACTGTGGGGGGGGGGAGGCACCCCACTCTCCGATGGACTCAGGTTTCACTCTTGGGACAACCCCCCACCCTCCTGTCCTTGGAATCACTATAGGATCCTGCTTTGTTCCGTGCACGGCCACGCTGGGAACCCTCAGTCCTTAACCTTGGGAGGCACAATAGGATCCCTGCTTTGCCCCGCTGTTAGAATCCACCAGTGTGTTCCTGGAGTCGCTCTGCGCCCTGGGATCCTCCTGTGCGCCGTCCACTCTCACGGCAGCAGGGACTCCAGCCTCCGTCGCACGGCCGACCCCAGGCCGTCAGTCGGTCGGACCTACGCACCAGTCTTCCGCCGCAGAAGGGAAGAAGGACCGAGCCCCCGCAATCCACCGAGCGCAACACACACACCGACAGCCCAAGACACCAGGCGCCGCGCCGCGCCGCGCCGCCGCCACCTGCGCACTACGTCAGCCCCACACACGGTCGCAGTGACGTCACCCGGTAGGGGGAAACATCGCGGCACCAATCGTGTCGACGTCATCACGCCGACACCCGGAGTTCCGCCCCCATCTGGTTCTGTTTGGTATCGCTCTGTCTATTTGATAAAAGTTTTTTTTTTACAAAATTCTTTATTACAAATGTCGGTGCTATACAATATTTACAAACCCAGTGACTAACATATTTACTACACTACAAACAGACAATACATCTTAAACCAATATATTGCCATCCTCATCAATGATGGCATTTACACCAACTAATGTATGCAAAACACAGCCAAGAAGTAATAAACATTTTAGCTGTTATTTAAACAGTTGCCAGTGGCTTATCCTTATAACAATACTGGTGTTGGGCCGAAGTACGTGTTTCACTGACAACGACTTTCTTCTAATATAGCAACTTTAAATACCAAAGCATCCCAAGGCATTTCACAGGAAAACTTTACGAGGACTGTTTGCGAGGACTGTGTTGTAGGGTTGGAGGAGCGTGCACAAGTTGTAAAACTTTGTAAGATGTAAAAAGGGGGAGATTTTAAAAACTGAGTATCTCTTAACCAGTAGCCAATTCAGGGCAGCAAACAGAAGGCTGATGGGAGAAAAAGACACAACATATTAGGAAGCAGGCAACTCAAAAAATGCTAGAGGAACTCATCACGCCAGGAAGCATCTGTGGAGGAAAACAAACAGTCGAAGTTTCTGGCTGTGGTTCTTAATTAAGACGCTTCTAATTACCTCAATTTTTTTTAAAGCAGAACAATGGAATCCAGGGAACAAGAGAAAAACAGACACAAACACAGATCCGGATGCTGGAAATCCTAAGTAACACACACAAATTTGCTGGAGGAATTCAGCAGATCAGGTAGCATCTGTGGAGAGGAGTAAACTGTCAACCTTTTGGGCTGAGACCCTTTGTCATATAAAAGCACAGGTGAGGATTTCAGCAACAGATAAGCTGAGGAAAGAACTGGACAGGTACGGAGATGAACTCAGATGGTCTTGGTGATGGAATAGAAATTAAAGCCACACAGGCTCAGAAGGGTAAGGAAAGGAAGAGGATGGCAGCAGTGATAGGGGTCTCTATAGTTAGGAGGTCAGACAGGCAATTCTGTGGATGCAGGAAAGAAGCACGGATGGTAGTTTACCTCCCAGGTGCCAGGGTCCTGGATGTTTCTGATCACATCCACGATATCCTGAAGTAGGAAGGAGAATAGCCAGAGGTTGTGGTACATATTGGTACCAACGACATAGGTAGGAAAAGGGAGGAGGTCCTGAAAGCAGTCTACAGGGAGTTAGGAAGGAAGTTGAGAAGCTTCTCGGGATTACTGCCTGTGCCACGTGACAGTGAGTATAGGAATAGAGTGAGGTGGAGGATAAATGCGTAGTTGAGGGATTGGAGCAGGGGGCAGGGATTCAGATTCCTGGATCCTCTTTTGGTGCAGGTGTGACCTGTACAAAAAGGACGGGTTGCACGAATCCCAGAGGGACCAATTTCCTGGCGGGGAGGGTTGCTAAGGCTATTGGGGAGAGTTTAAACTAGAATTGCTGGGAGGATGGGAACCAAACTGAAGAGAAGGAGGAAGTTGGCTCACAAATCGAGAAAGTTTGGAAACAGTGTGAGAGGGAGGATAGGCAGCTGATGAAGGGACGTGCTCAGACCGATGGTTTGAGATGTGTCTATTTTAATGCAAGGAGTATTATGAACAAAGCGGATGAGCTTAAAGCATGGATCAGTACTTGGAGCTAGGATGTTGTGGCCATTACAAAGACTTGGATGGCTTAGGGGCAGGAATGGTTACTTAAAGTGCCAGGCTTTAGATGTTTCAGAAAGGACAGGGAAGGAGGCAAAAGAGGTGGGGGCGTAGCACTGTTGATCAAAGAAGAGTCACGGCTGCAGAAAAGGAGGAAGTCATGGAGGAATTGTCTATGGAGTCTCAATGGGTGGAAGTTAGGAACAAGAAGGGGTCAATAACCTTACTGGGTGTTTTTATAGACCACCCAATAGTAGCAGGGACATCAAGGAGCAGATAGGAAAACAGATTCTGGAATGGTGTAATAATAACAGGGTTGTGCTGGGAGATTTTAATTTCCCAAATATTGATTGACATCTCCCTAGAGCAAGGCTTTAGATAGGGTGGAATTTGTTAGGTGTGTTCAAGAAGATTAAACCTACAAGAGGAGAGGCTGTATTTGATCTGGTATTGGGAAATGAACCTGGTCAGGTGTCAGATCTCTCAGTGCAAGAGCATTTTGGAGATAGTGATCATAATTCTATCTCCTTTACCATAGCATTGAGAGGGACAGGAACAGACAAGTCAGGAAAGCGTTTAATTGGAGTAAGGGGAAATATGAGGCTATAAGGCAGGAACTTGGAAGCATAAATTGGAAACAGATGTTCTCAGGGAAATGTACGGAAGAAATGTGGCAAATGTTCAGGGGATATTTGCATGGAGTTCTGCATAAGTACATTCCAATGAGACAAGGAAAGGATGGTAGGGTACAGGAACCATGGTGTACAAAGGCTATTGTAAATCTAGTCAAGAAGAAAAAAACTTACGAAAGGTTCAAAAAACTAGGTAATGATAGAGATCTAGAAGATTATAAGGCTAGCAGGAAGGAGCTTAAGAATGAAATTAGGAGAGCCAGAAGGGGCCATGAGAAGGCCTTGGTGGACAGGATTAAGGAAAACCCCAAGGCATTCTACAAGTATGTGAAGAGCAAGAGGATAAGGTGTGAGAGAACAGGACCAATCAAGTGTGACAGTGGAAAAGTGTGTATGAAACTGGAGGAGATAGCAGAGGTACTTAATGAATACTTTGCTTCAGTATTCACTACAGAAAAGGAGCTTGGTGATTGTAGGGATGACTTACAGCAGACTGAAAAGCTTGAACATTATAGATATTAAGAAAGAGGATGTGCTGGAGCTTTTGGAAAGCATCAAGTTGGGTAAGTCTGGGGAACGGACGAAATGTACCCCAGGCTACTGTGGGAGTCGAGGGAGGAGATTGCTGAGCCTCTGGTGATGATCTTTGCATCATCAATGGGGACAGGAGAGGTTCCGGAGGATTGGAGGGTTGCAGGTGTTGTTCCTTTATTCAAGAAAGGGAGTAGAGATAGCTCAGGAAATTATAGACCAGTGAGTCTTACTTCAGTGGTTGGTAAGTTGATGGAAAAGATCCTGAGGGGCAGGATTTATCAACATTTGGAGAGGCATAATATGATAAGGAGTAGTCAGGATGGCTTTGCCAAAGACAGATTGTGCCTTACGAGTCCGATTGAATTTTTTGAGGATGTGACTAAACACATTGATGGAGGTAGCACATTAAATGTAGTGTGTATGGACTTCAGCAAGGCATTTGATAAGGTACCCCATGCCAGGTTTATTGAGAAAGTAAGGATGCATGGGATCCAAGGGGACATTGCTTTGTGGATCCAGAACTGGCTTGCTCACAGAAGGCAAAGTGTGGCTGTAGACAGGTCATATTCTGCATGGAGGTCGGTGACCAGTGGTGTGCCTCAGAGATCTGTTCTGGGACCCCTACTCTTTGTGATTTTTATAAATGACCTGGATGAGGAAGTGGAGGGATGGGTTAGTAAATTTGCTGATGATGCAAAGGTTGGGGGAGTTGTGGATAGTGTGGAGGGCTGTCAGAGGTTACAGCGAGACATTGATAGGATGCAAAACTGGGCTGAGAAATGACAGATGGAATTCAACCCAGTTAAGTGTGAGGTGGTTCATTTTGGTAGGTCAAATATGATGGCAGAATATTGTACTAATGGTAAGACTCTTGGCAGTGTGGAGGATCAGAGGGATCTTGAGGGCCGAGTCCTTAGGACACTCAAAGCTGCTGCGCAGGTTGACTCTGTGGCTAAGAAAGCATATGGTGCATTGGCCTTCATCAATCGTGGGATTGAGTTTAAGAGCTGAGAGGTAATGTTGCAGCTTTATAAGACACTGGTCAGACCCCGCTTGGAGTACTGTGCTCATTTCTGGTCGCCTCACTAGAGGAAGGATGTGGAAACCATAGAAAGGGTGCAGAGAGATTTACAAGGATGTTGCCTGGATTGGGGGGTATGCTTTATGAGAATAGGTTGGGTGAACTCGGCCTTTTCTCCTTGGAGCGACGGAGGATGAAAGGTGATAGAGGTGTAAAAGGTGATAAGAGGCATTGATCGTGTGCATAGTCAGAGGCTTTTTCCCAGGGCTGAAATGGCTATCGTGAGAGGGCACAGTTTTAAGGTACTTGCTTGGTAGCAGGTACAGAGTAGATGTCAGGGGTAAGTTTTTTACGCAGAAAGTGGTGAGTGAAAGAAGCTATCTCAGAGTGACAACTATCACATACAGGATTTATATGAGAGTAATAACAAGCTAATTTATCCTTAGACATATGGGCCCTATGTACTACTTTAAACTGTATCAGTGTGTGTTTAGCACATATAGAGGAAGAATTAACTAATTGAAGAATTTTTTTCCCATTTTTCAATAGGTAAAGTAGGGTTAAGTTCCCTTTCCCAATCATTCTTAATTTTATTAGGTAAGTCTGGATGTATTTTCATAATTATATTATAAATAATTGCTATTACACCTTTCTGAAAAGGATTTAAATCTAAAATATCTATTGGAATAAGGATCAGAAAGGTAAGAAGAACACTACTTAAAAAGTTTCTAATCTGTAAATATCTAAAGAAATGGGATTTAGGCAAATTAGATTATTAGATAATTGTTCAAAGGACATGAAACAATTATCCAAAAATAGATCACAAAATTGTAATATACCTTTGGTTTTCCAAACCAAATAGGCTTTGTTTTGGTAATGTCCTTTTTTGAAAAATTACTGGAAAGATATCTTTGATATCATTTCAACTGTTCTGAGTATTGATTTACAACCTCACCCTATTACTGCAATTTTTGGTTTACCAATGATAGAACCAAATCATTGAACCTCTTCAGCTTGTTCGGATGATTGCATTCCTTACATTAATGGCTAGAAGATCCACTTTGCTGAATTGGAAAGAGATTAATCCTCCCACCACATTTCATTGGTTCTCTCAAACTATGTTGTGTTTAAATTTAGAAAACAATAGAAGTGTCATTTATGATCCTTCTATTAAATTCGAAAAGACTTGGAGGCCATTTATTCAACACTTCCATATGATGTAATTTGACCATTTCCAAATCTATTCTATTACTTTCAAATATATGGAGGGAGGAGCGGAGTTAATGACATTAATGGTCTTATTTGATGTAACACAACAGCCCATGTCTTTTTCTTTTCCTTAGTTTAGTTGTTCAGTATAGTTTAGATTAGTTTTCTTCATGGGTTTTTTTTTTCTTTTTTCATGCATTTTTTTTCTTATATTATATTTGTATTCTGTAAGATTTTGGGAGGTTTAATATCTGTGTGTTAACTGAGTTTATATTTATATATGCTAATTATTATCAATATAATCCCAATAGCTTTGTATTAATACTATGTTATGTTTAACATTTTGATGTTAATAAAAAGATTGGAAAAGAAAGGAAGTGATGAGTGTGTGGAATGGGCTGCTGGTGACGGTGGTGGAGGTGGATACGATAGGCTCTTTTAGGAGACTCCTGGACAGGTACACGGAGCTTAGAAAAATAGAAGGCTATGGGTAACCCTAGGTAATTTCTAAGGTAAGAAGGTAAGGACATGTTTGGCACAGCTTTGCGGGCCAAAGGGCCTGTATTGTGCTGTAGGTTTTCCTATGTTTCTATGATAGGAGACAGCGGAATGGAAGGGCTAGAGAACAATGGTGCTCTTGATGCAGCCTCCCCTACGTTGGAGAGAACCATTGTAAATTGGGGAACTGCTTTGTCAAGCACCTCTGCACCATCCCCCGCAAGCAGGACTCCCCAGTGGCCAAACATTTTAAATCCTATTCCGATTCCCGTTGTGACATATCGGTCCATGGCCTCCTCTTGTGCCAAGATGAGGCCACCCTTACGGTGGAGGAGCAACACCTTATATTCCATCTGGGACCCTTCTGATCTGATGGCATGAATATCGATTTCCCCTTCCAGTGAAGAAACGTCCCTCCCTTCCCTTCCTCTATCCCCCACTCTGACCTTGCACTTCTTATTAAGTTCCCCTGGGTCCCCTCCTCCTCCTCTTTCTCTTTCCTCTCCTATCACATTCTTTCCTGGCTTCATCTATCATCTTCCAGCTATCCTCTTTCCCCTCCCCTCCACCTTTTTATTCAGCCATCTTCCCCCTCCTTCCTTCTCAGTCCTGAAGAAGGGACTCGGCCCAAAACATTGACTGCTTATCCATGTCCATAGATGCTGCCTGACCTGCTGAGTTCATCCAGGGCTTTTTGTGTGTTGCCAGGGAACAATGTTTGTGCCTAGCAATGTTTATGAAGAGTGGAGTGAACCACACAATCAATTGACATGGGCGCCAGGACATTTTGGCTTGTCAGTAGTTTAACAGGGACTGAACTGGTTGATCAGGAAGTGATTGTTATGAACAAGTTGGGCAGGGAAAGATACTTGTTTCATGCTGGAGAGGAACATTAGCCACACACCCAAAGGCTGTCGTGTGAGGGTGCAGAAATATAATGAGATTTTTATGAACCATTCTGTGTTTTGATGAAGGGTCTCGGCCCAAAATAGAACATAGAAGTCTATAGTATATTACAGGCCTTTCGGCCCACAATGTTGTGCCAACCATGTAACCTACTCTAGAAGCTGTCTAGCATTTCTCTACCGCATAGCCCTCTATTTTTCTAAGTTCCATGTACCGAGGAAAGAGGACCAGGTCAAGACAACAGAGACTTATGGAGAAGAGGAGTTCGGTGGGTAATAAAATGGACGAGTTGATGGCGCTAGCCTGACGTCAGAGAACATTTCGGGAGAGCAGTGTTATGTGTTTTGCTGGGGCTGCACGCGGACATACCCAATCAAAACTTTTCCATGGACAGCTTCCAGACCGTTCGGGCTGACCGGAAGTGCACTGAGAGCGGTAAGCGTAAAGGAGTTGCGGGCTTACTGTTCTGGTTAACAACAGATGGTGTAATCCTGGTCATATTACAATCGAGGAACGTGTTTGTAGACCGGATTTTGAACTTTTTGCTGTTGGACTCCAGCCATATTCCACCGAGATACAACACTGGGCGTCATGGGAGGTTGTTCCAGCCTGTGGCCATCGAACTTTGCAGCTCCTCCCGTGGAGGGTCAGACACTCTGAGCCAATAGGCTGGTCCTGGACTTATTTCCATCTGGCATAGTTTGCACATTGTTGTTTGATTGTCTGTGGTTGTTGTATTGCTATATCTATGCTCTATTCTTGGTTGGTGCGGCTGTAACGAAACCCAATTTCCCTCGGGATCAATAAAGTATATCTATCTATCTATTGTCATGTGTGACACCAAGCAGAGCTACCGGACGGATGATGCTAATGAGAGAGATAACGGAAGACAATGGAGAAACATTCAAAATGCTAATGAGAGAGAAGGGAGAGGTTAACGAGAAAGAAACACAATTCAGATATTGACAGACCGGTTGCTTTGAACCTGAACTGTTTGAAGTCTGATGGACAGGTGATACCCCAGCAGGGGGTAAAAGAGCAGGTTTGCTAAGGCACGAGACACGCCACGAGACCCTGGAAAGAGCAGTGTGCCCCCACAAGTTGATGGGAGCGTGGAGGTCCGGTTCACGGGAACCGATCAGAGGCTCACAGGGTGTAAAGGTACGATCGGTGGGAACCTGGGGTGTGTGTCCACCCTTGCCTGGGTGCTGGATTCACCGCGGAAGAACGATCGTATCCGGGATGGAGGGGGTCACAGTCGGTGACCACAGCGGGGATTGGAAGACATCAAAAGGTCTGCCTGAAACCAATTGCATCTCCCACTCTCTCTCTCTCTCTCTCTCTCTCTCTCTCTCTCTCTCTCTCCAAGAGTACAACAACAGCGACTACTTCAAACTGCACTAAACTGAACTGAACTCTGCTTCACTTAAGACTGATCATTTTACCTCTAGACTGCGATAGAGCTTGGTTGATTCCTGTTACCCTAGTTCTGTGTATATGTGTGTATTATCATTGCTAAGCTGTTACATTTATATCCTTACGATTAGTGTACTGTATTACTTACTTCTTTAATAAAACTTTATTAGTTCCTAGTAATCACAGACTCCAACGAGCGTTCCATTTCTGCTGGCTTGGCAACCCAGTTACGGGTACGTAACACTACCTATCCAAGAGTCTCTTAAAAGACCCTATTGTATCCCCTCTACCACCTTCGCTGGCAGTACATTCCATGCACCCACTAACTCTGTGTGAAAAATTTACCTCTGACATAGCTCTTGTACCTACTTTCAAGCACCTTAAAATAATGCCCCCTCGTGCTAGCCACCTCAGCCTGGGAAAAAGCCTCTGGCTATCCACACGATCAATGCCTCTCGTCATCTTATACACCTCTGTCAGGTCACCTCTCATCCTCTGTCGCTCCAAGGAGAAAAGGCCAAGTTCCCGCAACCTATTCTCATAAAGCATGCTCTCCAATCCAGGCAATATCCTTGTAAATCTCCTTTGCACTCTTTCTATAGCATCCTCATCCTTCTTGTAGTGCGGTGACCAGGACTGAACACAAGTAGGGTCTAACCAAGGTCTTATATAACTGTAACATTACCTCTCGGTTCTTGAACTCAATCCCACGGTGATTAGTGCCAACTCACCAATGTCGGCTCTTTATTCCTCTCCATAGACGCTGCCAGACTGGCTGAGTTCCTCCAGCATTTTGTGTGCGTTGTTCTGGATTTCCAGTGTCCGCAGAATTGCTTGTGTTTATTACTTTACCCAGTGGTCTAAGGAAGAAAAGTAACAAACTAAGTGGACCCAGTCCAGATAAAACAGAGAGAGAAAAGACATTGAACTGATTAACGAACTGACGGACTTCTTGGTTAAATTGGAAAGGACAGAACACTTTTGGAATGTACGTGATGTGGGAGAAAGGCTGTGGTGTGACGGTAGGGCAGTGGAACAGCGGAGGAACATAATGAAATTTCTATGAACTAGAGTTAGTTGCTGTCTATTATGCCACTGCCGTTAAGGGCAGCAATGAAGATCTCACATCTCCGTCGGTCCTTGGCCAGTAAATGGTTGCGCACAGATATAGGAGAATTCTTCATGCAAGGCAATGGTGGGTCTAGGACAGGTCACAATTATATTTATATCATGTGTCTTGAATCCAAAAGCTACTGATTGAACAGCAGGTATCCTGCTCGTCAAACCCTGATTAATTCTGGTCATTATCATAATGCAGTTTGTGTGATGTTACTACGTACAAATCAGCTGCCACCTTTCCTAAATACAAATGTTTCAAATATGTAACAATTGTAACAAATATTTCAACGGTGTGCTCCTGGAGGAAGGTCCCTGCATTCGAAAGGCCTCTCTCTCCCTCTCACTCAATGCTGCCAGAGGATGGTGCCGGAATTCTGGGTCTTGGGCAAGGTTAAATCAATGTGGTTTATGGGTTGGACTCTGTAATTCATGTTATGATGTGTTTCTGGTCACTCCTTTTTGTGTCGTGTTTTTGATTGGTGCAGCCTACAGATAATGTATGACACAGCTCTAAGTTGAACTGAACTAAATATGCCTGGACTCTTTCAATTTTGTGTTTTGTATTCTGTGTCTTTCGCTCATTTTTTGCCGATTGTGTGACATGTTTTTTTTTGTATGGTGGGTGTGGGGTTTGTTTATTTTCTTTGATGGTTTTCTCTGTATTGTGGCTGTCTGTGGCTACATACATACCTTGATAATAAATAAGACCATAAGATATAGGAACAGAAGCAGGCCATTCAGCCCAATGAGTCTGTTTCGCCATTCAATCATGGGCTGATCCACTTCATCCAGTCATCCCCACTCCCCTGCTTTCACCCCATACCCTTTGATGCCCTGGCTAATCAAGAACCTGTCTATCTCTGCCTTAAATGCACCCAATGACTTGGCCTCCACAGCCGCCCGTGGTAACAAACTCCACAGATTACCACCCTCTGACTAAAGTAATTTCTCCGCATCTCAGTTCTAAAAGGACGTCCTTCAATCCTGAAGTCATGCCCTCTTGTCCTAGAATCCCCTACCATGGGAAATAACGTTGCCATACCTAATCTGTTCAGGCCTTTTAACATTTGGAATGTTTCTATGAGATCCCCCCCATTCTCCTGAACTCCAGGGAATACAGCCCAAAAGCTGCCAGACGTTCCTCATACGGTAACCCTCTCATTCCTGGAATCACTCTCGTGAATCTCCTCTGAACCCTCTCCAATGTCAGTATATCCTTTTTAAAATAAGGAGCCCAAAACTTGAATCTATGGTAATATAACAATTCGGGGCCCAAAACTTCGACCCTGAACTCCTTCCCATCGATGCCACCTAACCTGCTGGGTTCCACCAGCACCGTGTGTGTGTGTGTGTGTGTGCGCGTGCGTGTGTGTGTGTGTGTGTGTGTGTGTGTGTGTGTGTTATAAACACAAGAGGTTCTGCTGGTGCTCGAAATCCAGAGCAACACACACACAATGCTGGAGGAACTCAGCAGGCCAGGTGGCACCTGTGAAAATGAATAAACCCTCAACATCTGGCCAAGACCCTTTGTTCGACAGGTTCCAAGATGGTCCCTTTCAAATGAAACATCCCATTAGGTTCAATCGTGGATGTAAAAGATCCCGCGACACAGTTCAAAGGAGATAAGGGGAGCTCAAATGTCTGCAGGCCAGTATCTGTTTCTCAGTCGTCACTGAAAGTAGATTACTTACCATATTTGCACTGATTGATCGTTGTTTCTTGTGTCTTCCGTCCGTGGACTCACTTTACACTGCACGCTGTTGGAGCAGTGCTGCCAGGATAACCAAGGACACGATCCACCCAGCCAACAGACTTTTCATCCCTCTTCCCTCTGGGAGAAGTTTCAGGAGCTTGAAGACTCGCATGGCCAGATTTGGGAACAGCTTCTGTGATAAGACTGCTGAACGGATCCTTATCCGGATCTGGGCCGTACCCTCCAAATATCTGGACCAGCCTCTCGTTTTTTTTGCACTACCTTACTTCCCATTTTTCTATTTTCTATCTATGATTTATAATTTAAATTTTTTAAATTTACTAATTTTAACTATTTTTAATATTTATAATATTTAATATTTGTAATCAAGGGAGTGTGAAATGCAGAATCAAATATCGCTGTGATGATTGTATGTTCTAGTACCAATTGTTTGGTGACAATAAAGTATAAAGTTTATTCCAATCGGCTGCCACATTTCTTACATAATAACAATGATTGCAATCCAAGTGTACTTCACCTACTTAATGAGTTCCAGGGTGGGAAGAGGCTATGGGAGAAAATATACTATTGTTGTGTGTCTTCTTTATCTTTCATCGGGTTATTCAAGTGTGCAGACCTCTGACAATGGCACTGACATTTTGAATACTAATTTGAGTAATCTAACACCATACTTTATCCTTCTTGGTATGTTTTAAGATTTAAAATGATTTCTAACCTGAATTCAATGGAGATATAGCGTCAACTATAATTTGATTAAATACATCAGTTGTTTGTGATTGTTTCCAATATGAACTCAGAGGCCACTTTATTAGGTACCCCTGCTCGTTAATGCAACTATCTAATCAACCAATCATGTGGCAGCAACTCAATGCACAAAGGCATGGTTAAGAGGTTCAGTTCAAACATCAGAATGGGGAAGCAATGTGATCTAAGTGACTTTGACCATGAAATGATTGTTGGTACTAGATGGGGTGGTTTGAGTATCTCAGACACTGCTGATCTCTTCACGTACGACAGTTTCTAGAGTTTACAGAGAATGGTCTGAAAACTAAAACAAAATATCCACTGGGCAGTAATTCTGTGGGTGAAAATGCCTTGTTAATGAGAGAGGTCAGAGGATAATGTAAATAAATTTTATTATCAAAGTACATATGTCACCATATCCAACTTGGAGATTTACTTTCCTGTGGGCATACTCAGCAAATATATAGAACAGTAACTATAACAGGATCAGTGAAAGATCAACCAGAGTGCAGAAGACAACAGACTGTGCAAATGCAAATATAAATAAATAGCAATAAATAATGAGATGGAGTGCTTAAAGGTGAGATCATTGGTTGTGGGAACATTTCAATGATGGGGTAAGTGAGTGTAGTTATCCCTTTTGTTCAAGAGCCTGATGGTTGAGGGGTAGTAACTGTTCTTGAGCTTGGTGATCTGAATCCCGAGGCTCTTGTCCCTTCTCTCTGATGGCAGCAGTGAGAAGAGAGCATGGCTGAGTTGGTGGGGATCCCTGATGACTGATGCTGCTTTCCTGTGAGTGTTTCATCTAGATGTGCTCAATGGTTGGGAGGCTTTTCCTGTGATGTACTGGGCCAAATCCATTACCTTTATTAAGAGTTTCTGTTGTTTCCATTAGTGTTTCCATACCCGGACATGATGCTGTCAGCCAATACACTCTCCACTACACATCTTTCTCGAAGTTTTAGATGTTATGCTAAATTTTCACAAACTCCTAAGGAAATTAAGAGCTTTCTTTGCAATTGTATTTGCACGCTGCTTCTAGAGCTGATCCTCCAATAAAGTAACACTGCAGAATTTAAAGTTATAAGTCCTCTCTATCTCCGAACCTCTGATGAGGAACGGCTCGTGGACCTCTGGTTTCACTTTCCTGAAGTCTACAATCGGTTCTTTGGCCTTGCTGACATTGTATGAGAAGTTATGATACCAGTCAGCCAAAGTTTCAAATCCATCGTATGCTGAATCATCACCACCTTTGATTCGGCCTACAATGGTAATGTCATCAGCAAACTTGTATACAGTGTGGGAGCCGTGCTTAGCCACACAGTCATAGGTGTAAAGTGAGTAGAGCAGGGGACTAAGCACACAGCCTTGTGGTGAACCTGTGATGGTGATCGTGAAGGAGATGCTGTTGCCAATCTGAACTGACTGAATTTGGATAGTATAGACTTCTAAAATTTGTTTTGTCAATGCACCATAGAAAGCATCCTGAGCAGATGCATCACAGTTTGAAAGGGCCATAACCCAGAAACCAGCCTCCCCTCCATGGACTCTGTCTATGATTCTTGCTGCCTTGGCCAAGCAGCTGGCATAATCAAAGCTTGTACCATGAGGGCAGCTTCGAACCCCTAATTAAAAGGCTTTGAAAGGTTCCCTAGTACAATACTATGGAATTGTGATCTCTCAATCTACCTCGTTATTGCATACAATCTGGTTACCCTACTATGGGAAGGATGATGAGGCTTTGGAGAGGGTGCAGAAGAGGTTTAAATGACATAGGCTACCATGAGAAGCTGGACAAACTTGGGTTGTTTTCTTCGGAGCAGTGGAAGCTAAAGGGAGATCTGATAGAGGTTTATAAGATTGAGAAGCGTAGATAAAAGTAGACAGGGCGTATCTTCTTACCAGGGCAAAGATGTCTGATGCCAGAGGCTATGCATTGAAGGTGAGAGGGGGTTGGTTCAAAGGGGGATGTGATGGGTAAGTTTTTACTCAGAGTGGTGGATACCTGGAAATGCGCTGCCTGGTATGGTGGAACAGGCAAATACATTAGAGGCTTTTAAGAGACATCCAATCAGAAGATGGAGGGATATGAACATGGTGTAGGTAGGAGGGATTAGTTTTTTGGAGATTTTAATTTACTTTTCAGTTGGTTTGGCACAACACTTTGGGTCGGAGGGCCTGTCCCTGTGCTGTATTGTTCTATGATCTAGGACTTTGCAATTTACTGACTACCTGCACTGCACTTTCTCTGTACCGTAATACCTCATTCTACACTCTGCAATCATTTTGCCTTGTGCTACCTCACTGCGCCGATGTAGATGAGTATGTGTGTATGCAAGATGAGTTTTTTCCACTACTTCTGTACAAGTGACAGTAGTACACTAATAATAACATCATTCTCCCGATTCTGGTCCCTCTGATATCCCAGATAGTCCATTGTTGTTGTTCGTCCATCGTACTTCAATGAGGACCTCGACACCATTATTGATGGTGTCGAGACTAGCGCGTGACTTGGATTTAAGTGAGGGAGAGTTGCCTCACTCTCTCTTCCCAATTCCCATCTGGATCCAGTGGCAAGACAGAGTCGAGACGGCCGGAGATGGGACTAGGCGCAGTGGATGACCAGGACGTCTTCTATGTCTTGTCCTGCTCTACACGTTCCACGATGCTTGCAGAGACCTTCCATTGGTCTCGTCCGCTCAATCCGCCGGAGTCTGTCTTCACATCCCAGATAGTCCATTACAATTCTTAAGTCTGGCATTCCTTAAAACTTCTCTGCGTCGCTTTCCATTTTTAAGATTTTCCTAAAAGCCGACAAAGGATCTCAGTGTCACGTTATTTTAGATAATACAGGTTACACAAGCTGCACTATTTACTATCCGTTGCTATGAATATGAGGAGTGTTTCATCAGGAAGTAAAAATCCCCAGTGGAAAGCCACGCAGATAGTACCGCTCATTGTTCTGTTGTGTTATTACCTTCTATTGCGGCGAAGTTGCATCAGTAACGACAAAGTGATCGACAGCAATCATGTCCCACGTGATTGGATAATAACTTGATTGGCGTGGCAACTCCGTCGCCTATAGAATGATCGACATGTCAATCTTGTACGCCTGGTCCAAAGAGACACGCCCATCTCCCCGACCTTGAACAGCCATTGGTAACTGAACGCCCCGCCCTTTCACCTGTGCATCTATAAAGTTTCTACGCAATGATCACTGCATTAAAATCCTGCCCGCTGGGATGATGAGAAGTGAGTATGAGTTTGAGTTCTGGAGAACAGCCGGATTTAAGGTGCCGAGGCGGCGGGACGCTTCCAAAGGGCCGGAAGTAGCGACGCGCGAGGGTCGGTGTTTGCAAACAGTGTCTGGGGTGCCTTGAAACAGCCGCTCGCAGTGCCTTCGTGAGGGGAGCCTTGAAACGGCGACAGGCGCGTCCTGACGGGGAGAGACTTGAAACGATTGTCTGAGGAGTCCGCCGGAAAGGGGAGGGGGTGCCTCGAAACAGCCGGCTGAAGGCGCCAGGCTTTTGTACCGGCTGACTTTTATTCACTTTAAGAAAACCTTAAAGAGCTTCTAATAGCCCCGCCTCCTCCTGAGCGGCCCCCGCATCAATGGCGGCGCCGGCTGTGGCGGCCGAGGCCGGGCCCGGCGCCGGGGAGCTGCCAAGCATCTTCGCCCCTGAGCAGGATGGCGAGCTGGACCAGGATGTCAACGGCGAGCTGGAGCCCGACCTGGCATCCAAGGTAAAGGCGGGGGGAGTGTGTGTATATGGGGGGGGGGTTGTAGATTTTCTGACAGGGAGGCTGGGCAAACCAGTATCATCACCGCCAAGTGTAAGTGCAACGTTGCAGGCCTCACTCACAGTGAGCAAAATCGGGATGCCGAGCTGCAATAGGAGGGGTCTCCTCAATAAAAGTCTGCCCGGTCTACTGATTCAAACCGCCATACATGTTCGGTCAGTGTCAGCATCAGCTGTAACACTCCCCTTCAAATACAAAAGCTAGTATACTTGTTGATCATTTATGTACCTGGACCACAGCCTATCTCCCCCTTTGTACTTGTGTCCTTGGATTTGTTAGTTGTTGTACTGAATGGTTTCAGAGACCAACCTGACTGCAAGATGCTGGAGGGAAATTGTCAGTCGGTATTTCCCTCCACAGATGCTGACTTCCTCCTGTATTCTTTGTTGCGTGATCCTGAAACACAGTTTGGAGTTCCGAGTGTAGCAGGTTGTACTTGAGAGGGAATTTGAGCACGGGAGTATCGATTTACTACAATCTAATTTGGGTGGTGTCATTCTCTGTAATTAAACGAACTAGGGTTTATTCTCCAGAATTCCTGCTAATGGGCGAATTTTTCAAGTTGTTAAGGGGTACTGAGGTTAGACAGGGATAAATTATTTCATCTGATAGTTTTGGATAAATCTTGAAAAGGCCCTTGTTTTTTCAGTGGTAAAATTAAGAAATACTTCTACAAGCAAAATTTGACATACAGCACAGAGTAAGTCGTTCTTATCCTTTGACCCACACCGTCCAGCAATCCCCAATTTAATTGTAGCCTAATCACAATGTATAATGACCAATTCACCTACCAACCGGTACGTTTTTGGACTGTGAGAGGAAACCCATGTGGTCACGGGGAGAACGTACAAACTCTTACGGTGGGAGTTGAACCCGGGTTGCTGGTGCTGTAAAGCTTTGTGCTAACCACAACTCCATAGTGCCGCTCGAGTGCACTGATTGATGTGGGTCAATTAATTTTAGTTTAAAGTAAATTTATTGTCGAGGTACCTGTATGTCACCATATACAATCTTGAGCTTCATTTTCTTGTCGGCATTTACAGTGGAACAAAGAAACGTGATAGATCAATGGAAAAATAAGATGCAGACCGGCAAACAACCAACGTGCAAAAGTTCTGAGTTTTTGATTAAATAACAGTACTGAGTAACAGCGGGGTGTCTGGGGTTGCATTACATATCAGTGGTAAATCATTCCATATTTTCTTGGAGTGTTGGAAAGGCTACCGCCTCTACCAGTTGTCTAGTTTAACCTGTACCTCGTTCTTTCCACTTCCTGTTAACTCCAGCCAGGAACGGCACAGTAGCGTAAGTGGTTAGCACACCGCTTTACACTATCAGCAACCCAGGTTCAATTCCCGTT